>NW_006921682.1:3189108-3237401 GCF_000298275.1 Orycteropus afer afer | reverse complement strand
TTTTGGTCAATGACATGAGACAAAGTATATGTGAACTGCTGTATGAAAAGTGAATTTACTCTGTAAATCTTCACCCAAATCCTAATTAAAAAAAAAAAAAAAAAACATGAGCTGTGAGACACTCATTCCAAGTCAGGCAACCCCTACCTCTGGCATCCTACCATGCCAACATCACACTTTAATAAGAAACAATTAACAAGCAATTTGCCAGATTCAAACTTAGAGTTTTCAGACTCTTTAGGGTCTGGACCATATATGGAAGCACTGAGGGACCCAATGACCTCTCACCCAGTTTCAGGACTGCAGCTTATAACTCTTTCTCCTCTTTCCACCCTGGAATCCATCCTGTCCTTCAAGGACCTCATGAGCATGAATGTATATCACTCCAGCTTCAAACTCCGTATTCTCCCAATAAAAAGCCCTTCTTTGTGCCCAGGAATAGACACATTAGTTTTTCAATCTGTTCTTTAGAAATGGGACCTGATGAAGACAGCTGCACAGGTCCTAGAAGTGAAATGAGGGCTGACTGGATAAAGAATTTTGAGATTCCAGTACCGAGGTATTTCTCCTATATTTATGTCCATCTCTATTTTAAAAGTATTTGAAACAGTGTTACAATTAAATTACAAAATAAAATTACAATTACAAAATAAAAGTACCAATACCAAGGTATTTCTCCTATATTTATGTCAATCTCTATTTTAAAAGTATTTGAGACAGTGTTACAATTCAATTCATTATAATTCACTGTGTCTTTTTAAGCTTTTGTCATCGTACTACATATTTTCATACAAAGCATTTCATTACATTTCAATGAAATAGATTGCATTCAAAGTAACTTTCTGATTTTGTGTTTATGATTCAATAATAATAAACAGCTTCACACATTGGTTCAATAAATATATGTTGAGTACTTTTATGTATCAGGTTTAGTGTTACATGTAAGGAATAAAATATGAACAATATAGACATTCTCTGCTCATTAAATTTACAATACAGTGGTTAAAACAGACAAAAATAACACAAGAAAACTTGAAAATAATTATCATTTTTAATAAGTGTCATTAATGGGTGTGTTATGAATTGAATCTGTCTCACAAAATTTGTGTCAAATTTTTTAGGTCATATTCTCAGTGTTATGTAATTATTCTCCATTTTTTGATCTGATGTATTTATCCTATATGTTGTAAATTCTAACCTCTATGATGTTAATGAGGCAAGGATTAAATTGTATCTTGAGTTAATCTTTTTGGAGATATAAAGGAGATTTAACAAGTCAGTAGACCTAACCAGCACCAAGAAAAAAGGGATCTGACTCTCACCAAAAAAGCATGTTCTTTGGATCTGGGGTACCTGCATTGGGAACCTTCTAGACCCTGGGGAAGATTGATGCTAAGACACATGTAGATCTCTAAACAACACCAGGTCCACAGATGTTGAAAGGAGACAAAGATTTTCTTCTCGAGAGAGAGACCTGAACACCTTCAGCTTTAGCCTTTGAAACTCTAGAGGCCATGACCTCACCCTTTGAGACCCTAGAAGTCATGGCCTTACCCTTTGAGACAGAGGCAACTCTGCTTCCTGGGTTCCTTGTCTCTTCAGTTTCTGGTTCCTTGGCCTCTTGACCCTCAGGTCTTTGGAGTTGGCCCATTCTCTGGCCTGGTTGGGCAAGTGTTCCAGAGCTCTTTAGCTCTACTGATAAATGCTCCCTTCAAGGATACTTCCAAGTAATTATAAATGTCACTTTTGCATAATGAACCTCAATATAAAGAGAACAAAAATCTTCACAACTTATCCAATGAAGAGCTTTATGACAGATAGAGAAAAGATTGAAGTTGTAGAAGACTTCATATTGCATAGTTCTACAATTAACACCAATGGAAGTAGCAGTCAAGACATCAGACAACATATTGCATTGGGCAAAGCTTCTGCAAAAGACCTCTTTCAAGTGCTGAAGAGCAAAGATGTCTCCTTGAAGCCTAAGGTGCACCTAACACAAGCCGTGGCATTTTCAGTTACCTCTTATGCATGTGAGGGCTGGACAATGAACAAGGAAGAACAAAGAAGAGTTGATGTTTTTGAGTTGTGGTGTTGGAGAAGATTGCTAAGAGTACCACGGACTGCTAAAAGGACTAACAAATCTGTCCTGGAAGAAGTGCAGCAACAATGCTCATTGGAAGAGAGAATGGCCAGACTTCATCTCACCTTTTGCCATGTTGTCAGGAGGAACCATTCCCTGGAGAAGGAGATCATGCTTAGTAAAGTGGAGTGTTGATGAAAATGGGGAAGCCCATCAACAGATAGATAGATACAGTGGCTGCAACAATGAGCGCAGGTATAGCAAAGATCATGAGGCTGGCACAGGACCGGGCAGTATTTCATTCTGCTGTGCATAGGGTCACTAGGACTCAGAGATGACTCGACAGCATCTAACAACAACAACAACAGAGCCAGTATTCTGAATTTGGACTTCTTGCCTCCTAAACTGTTAGAGAATAAATTTTGGTTTGTAAAGCCATCTTACTTGTGGCACTACTGTTATAGCAGCACTAGATAACTGAGAAGGAGAAAAACAGGAGAAGCCAAAATGTAGAACATGAAGTTATGTTGGACTGGTGGATCTATTTCAAGTCTTTGCTCAAATAAATTCACCTTCTCAAAGAGGCCTTTTCTGATCACTCTATTTAAAATAGCAGTCCTTATCTACTCTAGCAGTCCTTATCTCTGTCTCTTCTTTATGTCCTCATGTACATGCACACACACAATGCCCACTGCCACTGAGTCTATTCCAACTCTCAGTGACCTTATAGGACAGAGTAGAGGTGCCCCATAGGGTTGCCAAGGCTGTAAGTCTTTATGGAAGCAGACTGCCTCATCTTTCTCCATGGAGCAGCTTGTGGAATCAAACCACCAGTCTTTTGGTTAGCAGCCAAATGCTTTAAACACACATACATACACACATATAATTTGTTCACTTACTTTATTTTTCTCCCTCTGCTCTACTCAATTGTAGCCTCCATAACTGTTACATTTTTATGGTGGTGGTATTTTCATTTTTTCACTTTTCCCTGTGGGACTAGAATAATACCTCATGCACAGTAGGTGTTCATTAAATATCTGTTTAATGAATTAATAAACTAATGAATGAAGTAGTCAGGAAAGGCTTTCTGAAAAGGAGGCTTTTAAGCTGAGACCTACAAATGGACCAGTCAAGTAAGGGGAGTGGAAGAGCTTGACATATAAGATCTTAAAAATGCATGTTAGAAAAAAGTGTTGGTTCATGGCAGGAGGTAGGTTGGAGACATGGGCAGGGCAAGGTTGTGCCGTGCCTTATACACAAGATAAACATTGGGTTTTATCGAAATTCTCTAGGAATGGATATAAGCAAGAGAGTAATATAATATGCTGATTTGGGTTTTAACACACCTCTTGTTTCTGAATGTAAAACAAGGGTCACAGAAAGACAACAGTGTAACCAGGGAGACCAGTTCTGAGATTATGACAAGAACAGTAATAGCAATATTTGCCAGTACTTATTGAGCATTTACTCTTTTCAGGGACTGTTCCAAGCGCTTCATATATTTTATCTCATTTAAACAAAAATGTAATTAATTAGTAAATTCTCTCAACATTTTATTTAATTACTTTTTAACTTTGCTTTTTCATATTGTAATCTATTTTATAATATATATAATCTATTTTGGGAGCTCTGGTAGAGTAGTGCCTAAGGCACTTGACTGCTAACCAGAAGGCTGGCGGTTCAAACCCACCAGCCACTCCTCGGAAGGAAGATGGGGCAATCTGCTTCCGCAGTGATACTGCCTTGGAAACCCAAGGAGGGGTCACTATGAGTCATGGCCGACTCTACGGCACACAACAACAACATAATCTATTTTAATCTAAATCATAACCAAATTTTAAAAAATGTGATTTTTTTTATTATTGTAACAATATGCATAGCACAACATTTGCCAATTGAACACCACCACACCAAAATCATTATATTAAGGTTACATTTTTTGTGGCTTCAACGAGAACACTGTGATTGCAATATATTTTACCATCTTAAAAAATGTGAGAATCAAGAAGTACCAATGATTCTTAAGCATTTGAAAGTGGTGTTATGGCAAAATAGTAAACCAGCAACATGTGGGATTTCTGGTTACCTAGTGCTGCTCTGACAAGAATATACCACAAATGGCATGACCTGAACAAACGGGAGTTTATTCTCTTACAGTTTGGAGGCTTTAAGTCTAAGTTCAAAGTACCAGGCTCTAGGGGCTGGGTGAAAACCCCTCAACCTTGGGGTCCAGCTCTGCCTCCTGCTCCCGGCCCACTGGAGCTAGAGGCATTTCTTCACTCAGACAGCTGCTGGCTGCTGAGGCTGAGAAGGCCAAGGTTGACAAGTAAAAAGGCACAGTTCTGATGTTACCAAACCACACAGCAGGCCATTAACTCAAGTCCATTGTTAAGTCCCAAGGTTGGCAAAGCATGGCAGGCTGCTAAACAACGACAAGACTGCATGCAAGGTTCAAGTGTGCCATATGATAGAGACTATCCCCAAGGTCTCTCCTTATATACAGGAAGCAGACCACATCCCAAAGGCAGCTACTCAGCTGTTTGTGGTAGATCCTACCATGGCGTTGATGCCGGTCTCATCATGGGAAATAATTACCACCAGCTGCCCAGACACTCAACCAGGCCCAGCCAAGTTGACACACAAACATAACTACCACATGGAATAATCTGAATTAGTGGATATTCTAAAGTGGGAATTCAGGCAGTAAATGGATAGGGTAACCCAGGAATTAGATGATGAAGCTGAGACTAATACAACTATAGAGGAAAATATACAAAGAAAATAAATGAAGAAAAGTTGCAAAAAGAAAATGAAAAGAATTTGACATTTGACTAAACATGGGGGAAGTTCATAAGAGAATTAAAAAGACTTTCAATGGTTTAAGAAACAGGGATGGAGAGGAGATGGGTTGCTTGTATCTGCCCATTGTGCCCACCCCCACAATACTGTGGGTATTGCCTGGTTGTTGTTGTTGTTGTTGTTATGTGCCGTCGAGTTGGCCCCGACTCATAGCGACCCCTCCTTGGGTTTCCGAGGCAGTATCACTACGGAAGTAGGATTGCCCAACCTTCTTTCCGAGGAGTGGCTGGTGGGTTTGAACCGCCAGCCGTCTGGTTAGCAGATTTCCTGGTACAACTCATAATTATAGCCATCTCTGGAGAACTTGTCCTCAGGAAAGAGTTTTGAGCTTCTCCTTTCCCACATGGCAGGGAGGTTGTGCCCTTGACACCTCACAGACACTGACTGACTGATATGAGATGTTGTTTTTGTTGTCATGTGCCATCAAGTCGTCTTCGACTCATAGCGACCCTATGCACAGCAGAACGAAACGCTGCCTGGTCTCATGCCAGCTCGGCGATCCCTGTTATACTTGAACCCATCATGGCAGCTACTCTGTCAATCCATCTCGCTGAGGACCTTCTCCTCTTTCGTCAACCTTCCACCTTACCAAGCATCCTTTTCCAGGGAATGGTCCCTTCTGATAACATGATCAAAGTAGGTGAGATGAAGTCTGGCCATTCTCACTTCCAAGGAGCATTCCAGCTTCACCTCCTCCAGGACAGATTTGTTCGTTGTTTTAGAAGTCCATGGTACTTTCAGCATTCTTTGCCAGCACCACAACTCAAAAGCACGAATTTTTCTTCAGTCTTCTTTATTTATTGTCGAGCTCCCATATGTATATCAGGCAATTGAAAATATCAAGACTTGTGTCAGGCGCACCTTAGTCCTCAAGGAGATATCCTTGCTCCTCAGCACTTGAAAGAGATCTTTTGCAGCCGACTTACCCAGTGCTATACATCGTCTACTCGGAAGGAAGGTTGGGCAATCTACTTCCGTAGTGATACTGCCTCAGAAACCCAAGGAGGGGTCGCTATGAGTTGGGTCTGACTCGACGGCACATAACAACAACAACAACAATACATCATCTGATGTCCTGACTGCTGCTTCCATTGGTGTTGATTGTAGAACCAAGCAATGTAAAGTCTTTGACAATGTGAATCTTTTCTACATTTATCGTGATGCTGCTTATAGGTCCAGTTGTGAGGACGTTTGCTTTCTTTATATTGAGATGTAATCCATACTGGAGACTGTAATCTTCAATCTTCATCAGTAAGTGCTTCAAGTCATCCTCACTTTCAGCAAGCAAAGTTGTGTCATCATATCACAGGTTGTTAATGATTCTTCCTCCAATCTCGATTCCGTGTTCTTCTTCATATAGTCCAGTTTCTCAGATCATTTGCTCAGCATATAGATTGAATAATTTTGGTGAAAGGACGCAACACAGACACCCTCCCTTCTTGACTCTAAATCATGCAGTGTGTCCTTGTTCCATTCAAACAACAGCCTCCTGATCTATGTACAGGTTCCTTTTGAGTATAATTAAGTGTTCTAGAATTCCCATTCTTCTCAATGTTATGCATAATTTGTTACGATCCACACAATCAAATACTTTTGCATAGTCAATAAAACACAAGTAAACATTTTTTTGGTATTCTTTGCTTTGAGCCAGATCCATCTGACATCAGCAATGATATCTTTTGTTCCACATCCTCTTCTCAATCCAGCTTGCACCTTTGGAAGTTCTCTGCTGCAACCGTTTTTGAATTATCTTCAACAAAATTTTACTCTTGTGTGATATTAATGATATTGTTCGATAATTTGCATATTCTGTGGGATCACCTTTCTTTGGAATGCGTACACATATGGATCTCTTCCAATCAGTTGACCAGGGAGCTGTCTTCCAAATCTCTTGGCATAACCAAGTGAGTGCCTCCAATGGGGCATCTGTTTGTTGAAACATCTCAATGAGTGTTCTGTCAATTCCTGGAACCTCATTCTTTGGCAATTGCATCAGTGCAGCTTCAACTTCTTCCTTCAGTATCACTGGTTCTTGATCATATGCCACTTCCTGAAATGGATGAAGATCAATCAGTTCTTTGTGGTACAGCAACTTTGTGTATTCCTTCCATCTTCTTTTGATCTTTCCTGCATCATTCAATATTTTGCCCATAGAATCTTTCAATATTGCAACTAGAGGCTTAAATTTTTTCTTCAGTTCTTTCAGCTTGAGAAATGCTGAGTGTGTTTTTCCCTTTTGGTTTTCTAACTCCAAGTATTTGCACACTTCATTATAGTAATTGCCTTTGTCTGCTCGAATGCTCTTTGAAATCTTCTGTTCAGCTCTTTTATCTTGTTTCTTCCATTTGCTTTAGCTACTCTCCACTCAAAGGCAAGTTTCAGAGTCTACTCTGTCATTCATTTTGGTCTTTTCTTCTTTTCTTTTCTTTTTAATGACCTCTTGCTTTCTTCATGGATGATGTTTTTGATGTCAACCCACAATTCTTCTGGTTATCATTCATTGGTGTTCAACGCTTCAAATCTATTCTTTAGAAGGTCTCTAAATTCAGAGGGATATATTCAAAGTCATATTTCAACTTCAAGTTGAACTTGCATATGAGCAGTTGATGGTCTGTTCCACAATCAACTCCTGACCTGGTTTTGGCTGAAGATATTGAGCTTTTCCATCACCTCTTACCACAGGATCAATCACTCTGATTCCTGTGTATTCCATCTGGAGAAGTCCACATATATAGCTGCCGTTTGTGTTGTTGAAAGAAGGTATTTGCAATGAACATGTCGTTGGTCTTGCAAAATTCTATCATGTGAGCTCAAGCATTATTTTTATCACCAAGGCCAAATTTTCCAACTACCAGTGATTCTTTTTTGTTTCCATCCTTTGCATTCCAGTCACCAGTGATAATTAACACATTTTGAGTGTGTGTTCAGTCAATTTCAGAATGCAGAAGATGATAAAAATCTTCAACTTCCTCATCTTTTGCTTTGGTAGTTGGTGCATAAATTTGAAGAATAGTCATATTAACTGATCATCCTTGTAGATGTATGATATTATCCTATCACTGACAGCATTGTGCTTCAGGACAGATCTTGAAACATCCTTTGTGATGAATGCCAAGCCATTCCTCTTCAAATTGTTGTTCCAGGCATAGTAGATCATATAATTATCTGATTCAAAATGGCCAGAACAAGTCCACTGCAGTTCACTAATGCCTAGGATATCAATCTTTATGCATTCCCTTTCATTTTTGACAACTTCCAATTTCCATACTTTGTACATTCCATATTCTGATTATTAATGAATGTTTGCAGCTGTTTCTCCTCAATTTGAGTTGTGTCACATCAGCAAATGGAGGTCTTGAAAACTTTACTTTATCCATATCAGTAAAGGGGTTCTACTCTGATGATGCAGCACTTTCCCAGTCTTATTTTGAGAGCCTTCCAACCTAAGTGGCTCATTGTCCTGTACTGTATCAGACAGTGACCAGTTCTTGAGAAGTGGATGTTCTCTCCCTTCTTCCTAGTCTATCTCAGTATGAAAGTCACACTGAAACCTGTACAACATGTGCAACCCCACTGGCATTTGAAACACTGGTGGCACAGCCTCAAACCTCACAGCAACATGCCATCAGAGCATGACAAACCAACAGACTAATTTGTCTCCCTTAGCTTTTTGAAACCTCTCCACTTTCCCCTTATCATGATCCCTGCTGCTTGCTCATTCTGTCCTGGATACCTTGGCTTTCTTTTCCTTTTCCCTCTGCTTTTACTGCTGCTTGGGGGTTGGGGCCTGGCCCCTTCCCTTACCTGGATCCCTCTGCTCCTTGCTCACTCTGTAGTGGATGCCCTGGTTTTCCTTTCCTTTTTCCTCTGCTTTTCCTGATGCTTGGGGCTTGGACCCTGGGTCCCTGCCCTTACCTGGACCCCTCTGCCACTTGCTCGCTTTGTCCTGGATGCTCTGGCTTTCCTTTCTTTTCTGTATGGGATACAGATATGAAAAATGCCTCAAGGTGGGACAACACTGTGAAGACATCCATGCTTCAAATCAAGCTGAGGCTACACTTCAGCTGAACCACATCTTTGCTTAGCTTCTCTCTCTGCCTTATCTATTTCCATCACTTTCTTAGAGATTTCTCCTGAGAACGCTTCCTTAATAAATCATTTACATAAGCATCTCTGTCTTAGGCTCTGCTTCTATGAGTCCTAACTTGAGATAAGGAAGAAGGGAAATACTGGAGCAACTGACATTAAAAAGGGAAGTAAAAGTGGGGTGTTAATTTGGCCTTGTTTGGTAGAGACTATCAATCTTTTCCCAGCATAGTCTGAGTTCTTTTAGAGCACTTTTCACATAGGATGGTTATGATCACAGCTATAGGAGTAAATTGCAAGATAGTGAAGATGTAAGACATTTTTTTCAGTTACTGTTGATCTAAAATTGAGGCTTGTTAAATATCACTTCTTTAACTAGAGAGCCAAATGCCCATTGCACTAGTCCTAAGTGCATTTTATTCTGTGACCTAAATTTTAAATTTTAAGTACCTCTGAAATAGAAAATGGAGAACCCATGAGCACCTAGGGATCAGAAAATATCCCAAACGGTTTTTTGAATGTTTCATTTTGTCAAAACTCAATTTAACTCATTTTGCAAGCACTCTTCCCTTCAGTTTTTAAACCCATGGGCATTTCAAAGGAAATTTAATCCACATGTTTCTGATTCATTTACATTTTAAGTCATAAAAATGTTATTTTTATAAGGGCTGTTTGATATCCAAGAAACTTTCCGAGCCTTTTTAAAAATAATCTCTTTAAAGTCTTGTTGTTTGGAGCCAGGGAGCAGACATGGTGTGTGAGGCACCACGTGAAAATGTAATCCAGACAGACTCAACCATACACTGACCTCAGAACAATGCTTGCACCTTCCAGCCAAAAAGTTAATGGCAAAGGGATGATCAAGAAAGTTGGTGTGAACACCAGAGAAACCTTGAGAAATGCAAGGGAAGCCAATGCCAAATGATAGCAAAAAATAAAGTAGATTCATTAGTGTGTCGTTGATGTGTTTGGGAATATAACTACCAGACTACTGAATATTACAGCAAACTGTCACTCCTGGCAGCCTTCAAGAAGATCTGCAGATCTCTTTACCATAAACTATCATATCAGCCCCTAAATACTTTATGGAAAGAAAATTGTAGCTTTTGTCGTTTTTTCAATAACAGAGCTAGAAAATAACTCATTGTAATTTTTATTACAAAATACTAACCAAAAACAAATAAACCAACCAGTTGTCACGAAGTTGATTCCAACTCAATGTGTCAGAGTAGAACGGCTCTCCATAGGGTTTCAGTGGCTGTGATCTTTCAGAGTAGATCATCAGGGATTTCTTCCAAGGAACCTCTAAATGGATTCAAACTACCAACCTTTCAGTTAGTAGCTGAGTGCTTTAGGAGCTCTGGTAGCATAGTGCCTAAGGCACTTGACTGCTAACCAGAAGGCTGGCAGTTCAAACCCACCAGCCACTCCTCGGAAGGAAGGTTGGGCAATCCTACTTCCGTAGTGATACTGCCTCGGGAAATCCAAGGAGGGGTCGCTATGAGTCGGGGCCGACTCGTCGGCAAATAACAACAACAACAACAACAACAGCTGAGTGCTTAAATGTTTGCACCACCCAGGGACTCCCAGTACTTATTAAAATGCTGATATAAACGTATATTTAATGATGTAGAAAGATATTCAAGATTCATTGTTAAATGACAAATATGGTGACAAACCTGTAGATAGACATTAAACTCACTCCCCTCGAGTTGCACCCAACTCATAGTGACCCCTCCTTGGGTTTCTGAGGCAGCATCATTGTGGAAGTAGATTGCCCAATCTTCCTTCCAAGGAGTGGTTGGGGGGTTTGAACCACCAGTCTTCTGGCTGGCAGTCAAATGTCTTAGGCACTATGCCACCAGAGCTCCTATATAGACATTGTTGTTGTTGTTGTTGTTGTTGTGTGCTGTCGAGTCAGCCCTGACTCATAGCGACCCCTCCTTGGGTTTCCGAGGCAGTATCACTATGGAAGTAGGATTGCCCAACCTTCCTTCCGAGGAGTGCTGGTGGGTTTGAACTGCCAGCCTTCTGGTTAGCAGTCAAGTGCCTTAGCCACTATGCTACCAGAGCTCCCATATAGACATTAGTATAGCTTTTTTTTTTAAAAAAAAAGTTAAAACGGGATATGCACACACATATACATTAAAATAATGAATAGTATTTATAGGAAGAATGGCCAGACTTCGTCTCACCTATTTTGGTCATGTTGTAAGAAGGGACCATTCCCTGGAGAAGGATGTCATGCTTGGTAGGGTGGAGGGTCGACGAAAGAGGGGGAGGCCTTCAACGAGATGGATTGATACAGTGGCTGCGATGATGGGCTCGAGTATAGCAGGGATTGTGGGGCTGGTGCGGGATCGGGCAGTGTTTCGTTCTGCTGTGCATGGGGTCGCTATGAGTCGGAAAAGACTCGATGGCACTTACCAACAACAACAACATTTATAGGCAGAGGGACTGGGATGCTTTTTCTTTTGTTTGCTTGGTTAAATTTTCTAACTTTCTTACAAATCTGTTTTGTAATTTGGAAAAAAAAAAATAACTATTTGTGTCTACTTTAAAAATTGATCAGAACAATATTCCTGTCAAATTGTGGGAGAGCAATGCCCTCTTTTTTCTCATTGTAGCTTTTGCTTGGAAACAAAAGTACATGGGGTCCAAGCCGGAGGGGGTGCTACAGTGAGCACTAGATGATCAAATCGTCTGAGAGTTGATGGAATGCAAGTGTTCATCTGGAGTGGGCTGAATCTGTGGTGACCATGCTTTCTAAACCCTAAACTGGTCACATGATGTAACCATGTGGGGGTGTGCAACAGGATAGATTATTTTGAATTAGAATTGTGCTCAAAAATCCTAGGACATGTGGTTGTTCTGGCTATGGGATATATTGCTTCAGAAAGGAAGAAAATTCTAAAAGGCAATCTAAGGATCACTCTCTGAAGAAATACTAATGGCTGATAATTCATGAAACTGTGGCTTCTGGTACTGAACATCCATTGAATAAGAAGAATTTTTCTGATTCTCCCTAGTGTAATTGTAGACAGCATTTTAAATCCAAGGGACTATTACTTTCACATCTGTTGGCATCTAGTCAGTTATGGTTTAAAGTACTCCTGCACAAAATGTGCACAACTGCCAATATTCATTATCTCCATAAATTCTCCCAAATCCTGTAAAATAAATGTTTTTCCCTGAAGAACCACTCTTCCTAATATCATTAGCACCCTTTTTCCTCTCTCTTCTTCTACATTCCCCACCAACATCAGTGTTGTTTCTGCACCACAACCTTTTTTTTTTTTTTCTATTGAGTTAGGTTTGTGAGATCCTCTTTGATAATAAAGACAGGATAAAGCAAAGCAGAAACATCCTTTTCAGAGTTCACATTAGTGAAGAAATGTAAGAGATTATTTGATCCTTTATGATTTTTTAAGTGATTTTGAAACATTCTAATCAAGAGAAATAGGGTAAGTAGGGAATTCAGTTAATATAAAATCAAGTTATTTCAAAGCCATGGAAAGACTTTCTGTTTTAATTTCTGTGTTGATTTTATTTTAAATATATTCTCACCTTCTGGAATGATTGAATTCATTCTAAATAGGCATTCACTTTGAAGCTAAAAATGATGAAATGTTTAACCAATTGACCTGTCATGGTTAATCATACTCTCTTACTAAACACTTTCTGCTTAAATTACAAGAATATGAGCTCTCAGTTCCATTTCCTATGGGATAGTTCCCAAATGCTGGCAAATCTCTCTTCCAACAAACAGGATTTTCTTCAACAGTTTTTCATGGGCCCAGTTATGATTGAGTGTCGTGCAAATACAGCATTCTTTCCAAATCAGACCTACATAAAGAAAGTCAGAAATCCTCCATCCCATAGCAAAGCATGATGTCTTATTGATCCCTTGGTCTGAGAAAAATGAGAGAGATGATCTGGTCTTTGATATATTCACCGTTCCATTTACTATTGTTACCTTCATGCCATGAGTTCTGAATTCAAAAATTGCCAAAGCAGTGGCAGCCAACATTTGACATGACTGTAGGTGCCTAATAAATCATTATCTTATTAATTAAATGGTTCAACCACTCATTCAATAGTTAACTTGAGAATTCACTAAATGGTAGTCATTAAGCTAGGTACTGAGAATACAGAATTGAGTGAAACAAAATTCCTGCCCTCAATGAATGAATACTCTAGAAGATGAACAAACAAATAAATTAAAAGAAGAAGTACAAGGTGATAAGTATAAAATAAAGAAGACTAGAAAGAGTACCATGAAAGGGCAGGTAACTTTGTTAGAAATGTTAGCACTTGACATGAGTTTTTGGAAAATATTTGTTTTTGTTGTTGTTATGTGCTGTCGAGTCGGACCTGACTCATAGCGACCCCTCCTTGGGTTTCCGAGGCAGTATCACTACGGAAGTAGATTGCCCCATCTTCCTTCCGAGGAGTGGCTGGTGGGTTTGAACTTCCAGCCTTCTGGTTAGCAGTCAAGTGCCTTAGTCACTATGCTACCAGAGCTCCCTAGAAAATGTTTAGGAGTCAGTTAAGCCAAGGATGAGGCACAAAGGGAAGAGCTTGGATGAATTCAGGGGATGAATGGGTGAATGAACGAATTGTTTTACCCAGTATTTTTTTGGTTAATAGGCATATTATTACTACCAATTAGAGCAGTTAAGCATATAGATTTCCTCCTGCCCAATAGATCAGAGGGATGGCATCTAACAACAATAATCTACCTAACAACAACAACAATCTATAATCAAATTTTTATGTGAAAATAATCAGAAAAATATATTTTGGTTTATTTAAAGAATTAATGTCCCTAATTCTAAGAAGATAAAGAAATATATATATACATTTTTTTTTTTTTTTTTTTTTCAAACATCCAGTGACATTTTATTCTATTGCTACTGCTGAATCACCTCCAATTAGGCTCAAATATTTCATGAAAGCAAATGAGAAATTGTGCAATGTTTGCAGATATTATGAGGTTTTTTTAAAAAAATAAAGAATATGAGTTTAAAAAGGTATGGTTTTATGTTTGAGTCCCAGATCCCCATGCAAAAGTTGTGTGAGTGGGCAAACTAACTTTTCTCAGGCTGTTTCTTAATTTGGTTTAACAGTGGCAAAAAAAAATCATTTCCCATTTAATAAAGTTGTTGGAAGAATTAAATTAATACTGTACATAAAGGTTCTAACATAGTGTCTATGTGCCTAGGTGGTGCAAACAGTCTGTGCTCAACTGCTAACCTAAAGGTTGACAGTTCTAATCCACTCAGCAGTGCCATGGAAGAAAGGCCTGGCAATCTGCTTCTGTTGAAATTGCAGGCAAGAAAACTATGGAGCAGTTCTTTTCCGTAACACTTGGAGTCACCATGAGTCAGAATTGATTTGATGGCAAGTGACAACAATAACCACATTATAGCTGATATTTAGTGCATGTTAATTTTCTTCCCTTTCCCTTTTATTTGGTATAGGGGTCTGGCAAGGGTTAGATAGTGTTAGATCATCATCTTGGAAATGTTGCCCATGTTCAGACAACACTGACTTTCATTTAGTTGGCCTCATATCAGTAAGCCGAGCCTGACTCAGGCTGATCATGCTCATTTTCATCAAATGGAAAAAAAAAAAAAAGTAATATTTAGTTATGGTCCTTGGATGCCAGTAGAGAGCTAGAGTTTGCCATTTCATTTGCACAATGGAGAGACACCTGCACTGTAGCTTGTAAGAACAGAATACAGTTGTTATAAAAAATGTCTCCCATGGCAGTAAAGACACTTACAGTTAATGAGCTAATAAATATTGTCAAGTGACCTTTCTCTTGCAAAGTATTAAATTGTAAAGGAGGAGGGGGAGGGAAGGATTAGAACTGTGTATTTGCTGCACAGTTCAAATTCTGGGCTTCTAACAAATTTTTTATTACTATTGATCTTATTTTTGTCAGTCCACTGATTTCCCATATTGCCTGGCATTGTATGTTCAGTAGGGCAGAGCTTTCTTTCTTATAGGCCAATATCTGGTAGAAAGTACAATGTTCATGTTCCTATCAGTTAGGACCCTTTATATGTGCTTCTACTTATGCCAACAGAAAACAAAGGATGGGGAAGGGTCTTTTCTGCTGTAAGATTACTCCATTTCTAAGTCTTTTCTTCTCTCCAGAGATCATTATGAACACTTGTTCTCAATATTTGCTCAAAATGCATGATTTTAGAAGTTCTGGTCTTGATACTTTAGCCTAAAACCAAAACCAAACCTGTGGCTGCCAAGTATTTTCCAACTCATAGCAATTCTTTGTTGTTGTTGTTGTTATGTGCCATCGAGTCGAACCCGACCCATAGCGACCCCTCCTTGGGTTTCCAAGGCAGTATCACTATGGAAGTAGATTGCCCCATCTTCCTTCCGAGGAGTGGCTGGTGGGTTTGAACTGCCAGCCTTCTGGTTAGCAGTCAAGTGCCTTAGCCAGGAAAGAGTAAATCTGTTCCACAGGATTCCCAAGGCTATACATATTTATGGAAGTGAACTGCTTTATCTTTCTCCTGCAGAGCGGCTGGTGACTTCAAACTGCTGAACTTTAGCACCTGAGCACTTAACCACTGTGCCACCATTGCTCCTCACTTTGATCTAAATGTTTGACCAATCCCCATTCTTTTAAATCTGACTGATATTATAACTTGCCATTTCACCCACTTCTAATGACAAATAGTGTAGCAGGTAAAAAGATACAACAAATTCTTTGATATACCTCCCTTCAAAAAGGAGGATTCTAATTACCTTTGCTTTGATTGTGAGCTGTAGTTGGAGATTTTGAATGAATAGGATGTGATGGAAGGCAAAGTGGTAGACATACAAGCCTAGGTCATAAAAGGCATGTGGCTTCCTTCTTATTCTCTTTCTAGGATCATTCACTCTGGGTGAAATCAGTTGTCATTTTTGTGAGTCTTCTCAAGAAGCCCAAAAAAGAAATGCAAATGGTGAAGAACTGAGGCTTCCTGTCAACAGCCATATGAGGCAGCTATCTTGGAAGCAGATCCTTCAGTGCAGCTCAACCTTTAGAAGACTGCAGTTTGCCACCTTATCTATCACATCATGAGAGACCATGAGTGTGAACTACCTAGTTAAGCTGCTTCCAAATTCCTGACCCACAAAAACTGGGAGATAACATTTGTTATTTTAACTGTTGGGGTACCACCTCGGAAACCCAAGGAGGAGTCACTGTGAGTTGGGTCCAACTCGATGGCACATAGCAACAACAACAACACTGTAACAAATCACCCCAATACTTAAAATAACAAATGTTATCTCTTTGTTATAGTAATAGATGTCTAATGCAGCAGCACACTGCCATCGAGTCGGATCCAACTCACAGCGACCCTTCCTTGGGTTTCCAAGGTGATATCACTATGGAAGTAGATTGCCCAACCTTCCTTCCAAGAAGTGGCTGGTGGATTTGAACTGCACTATGCCACCAGAGCTCCTACATGTCTAATAGAGGTAGACTTATAACATGTTCTTCTAGCCTTTGTGAGGGATGGTACTATTAGCCTTGAGAAATTTTCTTGATTCTTCCTGTGCTTGTTTATGGATTACAAACTTTCATATCTCCAAAGAAATGGCCAGTTTCTCTTTGTCCTTCTGGAGTTATTTGAAATTCTATCTCTGAAATAGAAGAAAGTTTTATTTGGGGACTACAGTCTTCAAACAGGCCCTTGGAAGAAGATATACCCCAAAAACAGTGCTATTACCAAATGTGCTTACTCCTTTATCTTCACTCTCTTGCTCTTTCTGTAGTATTTCCCTCAACTTCACTGATATCATCAGAGCGGTCATTCCTGACCAGTCTCATAGATGACCATTCAATTAATTACTCACCACATCACCTTATTTCAATTCTTTGTCTTAATTTTTATCACTGTTAAAAGTATCTTGGTTATTTCTTTCTTTATTAAAAATGTTTGCTTTTTTTTCCTTTTACATCTCCTTCATCTAGAAGAGTTCCTGGCACAAAGTAAGAGCTCAGTTAATACTTGTGAAATGAATTGATGAATGATGGCCTATGCTCCTAATGTTAAGCTCAGTAACATTCCCAATTCTCCCTGCTATTGATGTTTTGGTGAAATTCCTTGATGCCTGGCCATCTCAATTTGGAAATGAGCAAGGGTTTCTGTCTCAATATGTGCATGTTTGTGTCCTATGAAAGACAGAGTGCCTCATTTTCTAGAGAGCTTGGTGACAGGGCTGCTACAGGAGGCTGCCATATGGTACATTGGTATGCACCTGCTGTGAGAAAATAGTTTATAGCACTCATTAGAATAAGCAGGGAAATTAGGGAAAGTGACTGGCTACACAGGACTTGACATTTTTTTTGCCTTACAGCTTTCAGCAAAAAAAAAAAAAAGAAAAAAAAAACAGAGAAAGAGAGAGAGAGACCAAGAGAGAAAGAGGCAGAACTGTTGAGAAAGTGTACACACATTTGAATTGGTACATCATACACCACCCTTGGGTAACACTAATTCAGGATGAAGGGAAAAAAAATTCAACATTTTTTTATAGCTGATTATAAAATATTTTTGCCTTATTATGTACAGCAGGCCAAATTCTCACTCTATGTACACATCTAACATTCATGTGTGTTGTGTATACATACTAACACCTGGAGGTTAAGTGAATAGCTACAGCAGAAAAGATAAACAAACATGCCTTTTATTTATGGCTCTGTTTATTCTTCTACCTTCCAGGCAGCTTAATTATTCTGATTTTATCGCATATATCCTTGTTTGGAGCTATTAACATGTGACAAAATTCACTAAGCTTACTGCCTGGTTTTAAGTGTAGCAGGTTAAACAAAAGGAACAAAAGAAATATTTTTCCTATCTCTTTTTTTACACATGAGAATAGGGTGCCAGAAAGATGACATCACTTCCCCAAAGTTCTATAAGTCTATAGCTGAGACAAAGTAGAGCATATGTTACAGAAATGTAAACACTCTTTAATTTATTCATTGACATGTTAAATGCAAAATGCCAAACTCAAGCTAGTACTTTTGAAATTAGAAATATAAATAAATAAAAGTTCAGTTAATGAAGGGACTTTCTTTTGTCATATACTGGCCAGTTGATTATGTTACATGTAATTTGGACCTATACACACACACATATATATAAATCATATGTTGTATCTGGCCGTTTTTCTCTGACCTCACTCTTTAAGTGATAGTAACTAAGTCACAATGTTAGCCATGCTGTTATTTTGTTTGTGTTTTTGTTTTACCTCTGTGACTTAGACTCTCAGTCTGAGTGTTAATGAGTGACTCTAACACATTTCACGTAAGAGCCACACGCAGTGATATCTTAATGTAAAGGGACTAGTCAAAAGTTACAAATGGAAAAACACTTAAATGGTGTATACCTCCCACCTGTCTTCCTGTAGCACAGTTCTCTACGGAACACTGTCATTATTTACAAAAGCTTTGAGATATTAAGTGGACATAAAAACTGCCAAGTGGCTTAAGCAGAGACATCTTTACTATACAGATGGCTGGAAAGATCAAAAGAGAAATAAAAAAAAAATCATTTAAAAAATAATAATAATACCACAGCATTAGAGAAATTTATTTCCTTACGCCAATTTTAAGTTACAAATTTTAATAATAGCTGCTTTGACAAAAGAAAATAGAAGGGAAGAGAAAAGAAAGGAAAAGAATGAGGTTAGGGGAAGTCAAGAAGAATTAAATCATCCTCTTTGTGTATGTAGGCAATTAAACAGACATGATAATAAAAAATAAAATAGATCAGATCTGGAAGCTGGAGTAACCTTAATACCTGGACATTAATGTTGCCCATCTATTGGTGACAACGACAGAATTTCTGTATAAAAGAGACTTAAGAGTAACAAACCTGTTGGAAGAAGCAGCCAGGAGCTTGTCTCAAAATTACATTTGCATAACAAGCACACTGCTTCTGTCTTAGCTTGTATCTGTATTTAGGTTGCCTTGATGCACTGATAAAAATTAGATCGGCCTCTGCAGTTTGGTAATGTATCAAACAATATTTCTTTGCTATTCATAAGGTTGTCGCTGGCCAATTCTTTGAAAAGTGGACAGCCTTTTCCTTCTTCCTAGTCTGTCTCAGTCTGTAATCTGGGCTAATACCTGTGCACCATGTGTATCCCGCTGGGTTTGAAACACCAGTGGCTCAGCCTCAAAACTCACATCAACACATCACCACGGTAGGACAAACCGACAGACAAGTTTGTCTCCCTGTTGGAAACCTCTCGTACCACCCTTACCTGGGGCCATGAGGCTGATTCCTCCTCTGTCCGGGTTCCTGGCTTCTTATCCCCTTTCTCCCGCTCTCCCATCCTGCTGCTTTGGGCGTGCCTGAGTTCCTCTCCTCACCTGAATCCCTGCTGCTGACTGCTCCTCTATCCGGGTTCCTGGCTTTTAATTCCCTTTCTCCCATCCTGCTGCTTTGGGCATGCCTGAGTTCCTTCTCCTCACCTGGATCTCTGTGGCTGACTTCTCCTCTGTCTGGGTTCCTGGCTTTTTAATCCCGTTTCTTCCATTCTCCTGCCCTGATGCTTTGGGTGTGCCTGAGTTTCCTTTAATCCCCTTTCTCCTGCTCTCCTGCCCTGCTGCTTTGGGCAAAGAGCAAGGCTCAAGGAATTGACAGATACCCATTGAGATATTTCAACAAATGGATGCCCCATTGGAGGCATTCACTTGGTTATGCCAAGAGTTTTGAAGACAGCGACTTGGCCAACTGACTGGAAGAGATCCATATTTATACCCATTCCAAAGAAAGGGGATCCCACAGATTGTGGAAATTATAGAACAATATCATTAATATTGCATGCAAGTAAGATCTTACTGAAGATAATTCAAAAACGTTTGCAGCAGTATATTGACAGAGAACTTCCAGAGGTGCAAGCTGGATTCAGAAGAGGATGTGGAACAAGGGATATCATAGCTTTTGTCAGATGGATCTTGGCTCAAGGCAAAGAATACCAGAAAGATGTTTACTTGTGTTTTATTGACTATGCAAAGGCATTTGATTGTGTGGATCATAACAAATTATGGATAACATTGAGAAGAATGGGAATTCCAGAACAGTTATTTGTACTCATGAGGAACCTGTACCTTGACCAGGAGGCTGTCATTCGAACAGAACAAGGGGACACTACATGGTTTAAAATCAGGAAGGGAGTGTGTCAGGGTTGTATCTTTTCACCATACTTATTCAATCTATATGCTGAGCAAATAATCCGAGAAGTTGGACTATATGAAGAAAAACATGGCATCAGGATTGGAGGAAGAATCATTAACAACCTGAGATATGCAGACGATACAACTTTGCTTGCTGAAAGTGAGGAAGACTTGAGGCACTTACTGATGAAGGATGAAGAATAGAGTCTGCAGTATGGATTACATCTCAATATAAAGAAAACAAAAATCCTCAAAACTGGACCAATGAGCAGCATCACAATAAATGGAGAGAAGATTAAGGTTGTCAAAGAATTCACGTTGCTTGGTTCTACAGTCGATGCCAATGGAAGCAGCAGTCAGGACATTAGACGATGTGTAGCATTGGGAAGGTCAACTGCTAAGGAACTGTTTCAAGCGCTGAGGAGCAAGGATGTCTCCTTGGGGACTAAGGTGTGCCTGACACAATCCACGATATTTCCAATCACCTCACATGCATGTGAGAGCTGGACAATGAATAAGGAAGACCGAAGAAGAGTTGATGCTTTTGAGTTGTGGTGCTGGCGAAGAATGCTGAAAGTACCATGAACTGCTAAAAGAACTAACAGATCTGTCCTGGAGGAAGTGCACCCGAAATGCTCCTTGGATGCGAGAATGGCCAGACTTCATCTCACCTATTTTGGTCATGTTGTCAGAAGGGACCATTCCCTGGAGAAGGATGTCATGCTTGGTAAGGTGGAGAGTCGACAAAAGAGGGAAGGCCTTCAACAAGATGGATTGACACGGTGGCCGCGACGATGGGCTCAAGTATAGCAGGGATCCGGGAGCTGGCGCAGGATGGGGCAGTGTTTCGTTCTGCTGTGCATGGGGTCGCTATGAGTCGGAAACGACTCGACCGCTCCTAACAACAACAACAACTGCAGTTTGGATTTACATGTACCTCCTTTTGGACTTTTTATAAGGTAGAACCTATAGGTAGCACAGGGGAAAAAATGAGATGAAGAAAAACTCTTATCTGGATGGGATCTTAGAAATCATCAGGTCTGTGGTCTGAAGGTCATAGAGATACAGAACAAAATGAGGATCTAGGTGATGGAAACATGCAATCTCAATAGGTTATTCTTATGTTTACTTGAATATCTATATAATAGAAAGTTAAGGGAGGAAAAGAAAGAAGGAAGGGAAGAAGAGAGGAAGGAAGTGAGGGAGAAATGAAGGAAGGGAGGGAAGGAGGGAGGAGAAAAGAAAAAAGAGAAGGCCTGATGCCCCTTGGAAAAGAATTACTGATCATTTTCCTAAAATAAGGGTAAAGAATGTCATCCATAGCCAAGGATTTCTCACTCTCCACTTATATATCTAACTAAACAGGATCCACATTCTCACCCTGTTTTTACATAGGTCTTTCTGTCTTAACTAAAATTGTTCCATCAACTGCCTCAGCTCTTGCAAACAAGTAGTCCCTTTTGAGAGTTTCTGCAAAGATATGTGTTTAGATCTATCCAAAGGCAGCAGATGTGAAGTCAAAATGCCCCATTATTCAGTCCGCAGCCGATCTTTTCTGTGCCACAAAAAAGGCAAGACCAGCACATCTGCTTCCCAGCTGCAAAGCTTCAGCCCAGACAAGTGTTGCAGTGAACCAGGTGGGGCCATATTTTTGGATCCTATTTGCAATCACTGTATAGACTCTTATTTCTTGAAAATCCTTCACTACTCAGCAAGCCTAGAAATGCATGTCAGTTTTTCATATGCCAAATTAATAATCTGCCTTTCAGATGCCAAGTTCAGAAGGTGTTTAGAAGGAGAATCTGATTTGACAAGTAGTGGTGTTAACTCATCATGGAAAATCAAAATGCAGACATTTTGCTCTATGCTGCTGAGGACTTTCTAGCCACATATAAGCTGAAAGGTCCCTGGAAAACTTGGTGAGGTTCCTTGGAAGTAGTTTTTCATAAAGTAGTTTTTTTTTTAATAAAGTTCAAGCCACTTATAAAATGGTACTAAGAACCTTCTAGATTCCAAACACCATGTTATGTGCTGGAACAAAGATAAAAATGACATCATACTTGCCCTTAAGGAATTAAAAGTCAAGTGGGTAAGATTAAGAAATCAACCACTATAATAAATGTGACACATGTTTTACAAGGTGTCTATATAAGAAGAAATCACGTCAAGACAGAAAGAAAAGGCTACAAAGGAAAGGATCTTGGAGCTGAAGGATGAATGAGAACTCACCTGTGATGGATGGTAAGGGAAGGAATAGCACTGCAGGTAGAAGGAACAGGATGAACCACACATGGGTGTGAAATGTACACCAATCTTGTATTCAATGAATCAGTCTTTTGGTAAATGTTATTACATATCTTGCATGAGTAACTGAAGGAACTCTGGTGGGGTATTGGATAATGCACTTGTCTGTTAACCAGAAGGTCAGTGGTTCAAACCCACCAGCTGTTCCATGGAAGGAAGATGAGGCAATCTACTTCTGTAAAAAATTATAGCCCCAGAAACCCAATGGTGGTCACTATGAGTTGGAATAGATTCAATGGCAGTGAGTTCAGTTTGAGTATGAGTAACTGTGCTCCTGAGCTGTGTGGGGAGCAATGCAAACAGAATTTAGATGTGGACCCTGCACAAAGGCTCACTGTGAAGCATGCTCACTATTGCCTGTGAGGGTCTCACTTGGACTCAGATTGGAGGTTAGGAGGCAGAAGGGCTCTACTCTTAACTTTGGAAAGGGCATCCCTTGTGGCAGGAAAACTATTTTCTACCCTTGCCCATTGCCACTTCAGCCCAAAAGAGTGAGGATTTAGGGGGCAGAAGAACAGGAGAACAATATAAGTCTTAGACAAAATTTCAGCAAATGTATGACTTTGTTAGCCCTTCCTCATCCATTTCATTGGATTCTCCTAGATCCCTTCTTTCCTCTCATCCACTTCTTGACTACTTCCCTTCCCTCCAAAATATACATCTACAATTTTTTGTTTCTCCAATACACAGTGATCCCACATCATTGGGATCTAGAAGTTATCCTAGATTGCCTTTCTCAGAAATTTCTCACATTATAAAACTGTAATCCTTCCCTTAAAGAACATCTATCCTTTCAATTATGATAACCTCAGCTCGATGTTAGAAGGAAAATGAACAAAGTGAAATAGTTCTTAGTAAGGTGTGAATGATCAAAATTCTCTCAAATTTCTCTGTAGACTACTTTTTCCTTCCTTCTTTCTTTCCTTCCTTCCTTCTTCCTTCCTCCCTCCCTTCCTCCCTTTCTTTCTTTTTAATAGCACTGTTCAAGTCAAATTAAAGAAGGGGTGTTTTAGGGTGGGGACTTGTTTCAATAATCAGGGCACAGGCTCCATCACCTGTGTTCAAAGCTGGCCCTGAGAACAGGGAAAGGAAACAGTTATGGCTTCCCACCATGCTCTTTTACATGAGGGAGGAGGCAGCCTCTACTTTGCTTCTCCCTTGGCTCTGCTTTACTAGTTTATGGTGAGCCACAGGCTGCTTTCGACTGATCTGTGGCTCTCCTTGAAAGGCTAGCAAGTCCTGTGTGGCACAGTTTGAGCTTGGCTACTAACAAAATGATTAGCAGTTTGAATCCACCCAGCAGCACTGCAGAAGAAAGGCCAAGTAATCTGTTTCTGAAAGGTCATAGCAATTGAAAACTTTGTGGAGCAGTTCCACTCTGACACACATGAGACTGTCGAGTCAGAATCAACTCATCAGCAATGGATTTTTTTTTTTTTTTTTGGTTTATAGGAAAGAGCTGCCCAGCAGCAGGACAAATTTAGTTCTGGAAGCCAGGTCTGCCTTGATCAGTTCCTAACCATGTGAACCCAGCACATCTAGCCAGAGACTCAGGGAAATCCCATAAAACCCATTGCCATCGAGTCCTTTCTATCAGAGTGGAACTGCCCCATAGGGTTTCCTAGGCTGTAATCTTTATGGAAACAGATGCCACATCTCTCTTCTGTGGAGTGGCTGGTGAATTCAAACCACAATTTTTGGATTAGCAGCCAAGCATGCTCAACCAGAGCAGTCTCCCTTTTGTCACCTCCCCTTGACAATCTCCTTGTTCCTTCTCCCAGGTGACCAAGCAGGCATTCCACAGATGCTCAGGGAAATTTGATCCAAACTCTGGCAGCTACCCACTAGGCTCAGCTCCTGCCTTATTTTCTGATTCTTATAGGTATTAGATATGGACTTCCTAGGAGACTTTGGATCCCCAGACCCCTATCAGCATCTTCTGGGACGTGGTTCTAACAAAGCCATCTCTGGTTCAAATCTCACTCCAACCAGACCTCCCCTAATTAGAGAATTTATCTTTTGGGAACTGTAGAGCCAGACCCTCCTCAGAGCTTCCGGTTAAATATCTG
Organism: Orycteropus afer afer; assembly: GCF_000298275.1. NCBI lineage: Eukaryota > Metazoa > Chordata > Mammalia > Tubulidentata > Orycteropodidae > Orycteropus > Orycteropus afer. The sequence goes on along the minus strand of NW_006921682.1, from coordinate 3,212,797 downwards.
CTGATAAGGCAACCTTGGTGGCTGTTCCTGGAGTGTTGCCACGTGGACAGTTGTCACCGGTGTGTAAGTGCTCCTTGAAGCTTGTTCTCCAGCATGCGGGCATGGGGTGAGCCCAGCAGCCTTACCAAAGAAAAGGCCACTTTAAAGGAGAACCATGACCAAAATCTGGATCAACTGGGAGGTTTGGGAGTTTATTCATCCATTCACAGGAGTCTGGAATATTTTCACCTCTTTGTTTCTCCAGTTTCAGGAAAACAGGAAAAAAAAAAAAAAAAGTAGTTTCAAAGATTGAAGGAAATCTTATCAGTTTAAGAGAACTTAAGGAAACCTCAACTGTTTTGCAGCTCTTTTGTTTGTTTGTTTTTTATGCAGTCACCCTGATAGCCCCCATGGGCTCACTTCCCTTGCCTGTAAACAACTGGCTCTAATTAAACCTTTTCTGCTGGATAAAGGTATATAACCTTGGAGAGTCAATAAAAAAAAAAAAAAAAAAGGCTTCATTCTTAAGACTTCCAAAAGCAAGTGGTCCCTTTGTCAGATCCTAGACAAGGTTAATTTATGTCATCGCTATCTTACTCTGAAGGACTCTGGTTACTCCACATCTGTTCTCTGTCTAATCTTTGTATGAACATTGTGGTGGTCTTGGCAGCTCAACACATCTCATGGTCTCTTAACAGTTTCTTGCCCAAAATGTGCAAACTTTCAGATTTGATTTTCTCTCCCAGTTGCCTACATAAAAGCTTTCCAGTTCCTGTCAGATTGTGCCTTGACTGTTCTTGTCCTCTGAACCCAGGAGGAAGGCACCATTCTCCTCTCCAGCTCTGGGGATTTCAAGTGGAGATGGTGAAGTCCTGTAGGAGGAACAGATAGTAGTTATTTCTTTTTCAAAATGGAAAGAAAGAATGACCTGAAAAGAAAATTATGTAAGAAAATATGGCTGGTATCCTACACTGTTTTTCAATCTGTGGTTGTAACTATGATTCTTAAAAATTAAATTAATTGAGGTATCATAATATGCTACATTAATAAGGGTATTCTTTTGTGAAGTTTTTAATTCAATTTTATTCTGGCTCATGATTTAAAATTCACTTCTTCCTATAAGTTGTAGTCAAAACTAATTTGAAACTGCTGGTGTGGTACATCTGGAGCTAAGTCTCAGATCTGCAGCACAACCATTTGCACCAGTGTGACTTTGAACAAGTATATTACCTTCTCTGAGTCTGTTTTCTCATCTACAAATTGGGAATAATAATGTCTACCCTACTTGCCTCACATAGTTGTTAAGGGGACCCAATGAGATATATTAAGTTCTATTTGTTTTCAAAATACATTTCACAGACCAGAAAGAGCTCCACAGAGGATCCTCAAGTATGGCATTGAGAAGAGGGGAGGAGAAACAAGGTAGGAATCTTGCATTTAGACTTGGCTTTATATCTTCACACACAAGTTGATGTACTCAATAATATTTATTGAATGCCTTCTTGGGAATAAACAAAGTTATTGCCTTCATTTTAGTGAGGAGATCAAAAAAAAAGTGGATATATTGTGTGTGATATGGTGCTAAGCTCTACAGGGGAATAATTAAATGTTCTTCAAGTAGCCCAGTGCATCTGTTACTAATTTTATTTAAGGTCCCATGCAAGTGTTTTCAGCAAGGTTTGATTTCTAACATGTTGACAAACCACTGTGGTATTGAGTTATTTTGGAGTAACATACCATGTAAGATACTCAAAGTCCCTTTTTGCAAAGGACTCTCAGAATGCTCCTGAAGAACTTTCTGTGACGATCAACACTGGGCATTTCTCAGTGAAGTCACCATCAGTTTTAATAAAAATAGGGTCTAAATTAACAGGAAGAACTTCTTATTTTCAGGAGCTTTTAAAAGGGAAGTAAACCTATGGCATTTGTTACCTGAACTATTTCCAAAAGTCAAAATATAAACATGTTCAGGATCAGTTTACATAAATGCATAGATAGTAAATCCATAATGGCAATATTGTTTTAAAAATACATTAAAAAAAAAAAAAACAGTTGCGATCAAGATGATTCTGATCCATAGTCCATAGTGACCCTATAAGACAGAGTAGAACTGACCATAGTAGTTTCAAGGATGTAATCTTTACGGAAGCAGACTGCTACATCTTTCTCCCACAGAACTGCTGGTAGGTTCAAACTGCCACTGACCTTTCAGTTAACAGTCAAGTGCTTAACCAATGCACTGACAGGGCTCCTTTAAAAGATACTACACAGACTATAATAAGGTACCGTATGAGCTTTTAGTGCTCTGTAATCCTTTGTGCCAAGCCATGTTCTTATTCATCCTCATTATCAACACTGTATACCTTCCATATTATGACTAGAATCCAGGATCTCAAACTTTTGTGATTATTTTTAGCCATGAAGCCCAAATCCATAAACTACAGAAGTAGATCACAGATGGTGAAGCAGAACAGCCAGTGGACTACTGGATGTGAAACCTGGGTGTTCATCCTAGCTTCCAATTTTGAACAAATCACTTAATATTTCTGAGACTCATATTCCTTCTCTGTAAAACTAGTGAGTCTCAATGACTTTTAAGATCCTATTCCACATAGGAAAAGCAAAAACAACACATACACACACACAAAAAAACCTCTCACATGAAATTCTCCATGAGATCCTGCCCTTGTTGGGAAACAGAAGGTGGTTGCATGATGTTTTATGAGTTAGCATTCTGTTTGTGAATTAACCATGATCTAAGATCTGATCCTCACCCTTACACACTTAGAGACTTGAATCTGTCATCACATTGAAAATGAAACTTTTTCTCAAAGACAAGTGCCTGTTAACCAAACAAACAGGGATTACATATAAAAGAGAGATCCCAAATTTTATTTCAAATGCAAAAAAAAAAAAAAAAAAATGTGTTGTCCCATGATCTAGAACAAGATGAGCTAAATACAACGCAGGGGCTAAACCTTCCTGGTGACTGTATTTATAAATAAATTGCACTAGAACTCAGCCCTGTCCATTAGTTTACATATTTTCTATGGCTGTTTTTATACCACAGCTGCAGTATTGTGTAGTTGCAATGAGATGCTATGACCTGCAAAACTAAAATATTTACAGTCTTGCTCTTTGCAGCCAGTGAACTACTGATTGAGGAAGCTGGGTGTTCATCCCAGCTTTTACATACCTACTAAATCTAAAACAAACTCATTGCCATCAAATCGATTCCAACTCTTTGCAACCCCATAGGACAGAATGAAACTATCCCTTAGGGTTTCCCAGGCTGTAAATCTCTCCGGGAGCAGATTGCCACTCCCTACAGAGTGGCTGGTGGGTTCAAATCACCAATCTTTCAGTTGACAGCCAAGCACCTAACCACTGTACAACCAAGGGTCCTTTCATTCTCCCCTGGAAGCAGTAAATTCAACTAGAATGAGAAGTGTGTTTACTGAACATAAGAGCAGAATAGGTCTACTTCCTTGGAAGATATTAAGAAGTAGTTACGAGTTCTAAAAAAAAAAAAAAAAAGATATGGAAATATCTTGCCATAATATTAAATTTGCTGGTCAGTTTATTTTTCTTTTGGGCTGTGCTTGAATGGAGAATGCCAATATTTGCTTCTTACAAATTTGATACTGTGCCTCTATTGCTTAAAAATTCCCCATATAGCAACACTTTCTTTAAGTAACATAAACATATTTGATCAAATTGCTCTTACTTCCTCCCTCCATAGAGTCTACTTCAACACAGTGGCACATCTCAGTGAAATACAGGCTGTGATGCTCAAGTCATGAAATATAATATGAAATGGATTCAGGTTCTCTTGAGGGGTGGTAAAATGTGTTTATTCTGCAACAGAACATATTTGTGAATATCCTCTTTAGCCATTTCCCAAATGAAATTTTGTTCAGAATTTCAGAATTTTCTTTTTTCCTGTTCAGAGTACCAGCTTATACTGCTTTGCAACTTTAATCTGTTCCTCATCACACAGCCAACTACCTTTCTCATTTTGAATTTTATTTCAAAAGGTTTCACCATACTTTTTCTAATGTACTTCAATTTTGTTTCTCTCTGTTTCTCCCAGTTATGTTCTTCACTCTCCACAAAAATTCTGTAGCTAACCAGGTAAAGAAAGAAAAAGAGAGATTAAAAAAAGACTGAAAGGGACAGAAGCAAATGTAGAGAGAGAAAAGGAGAGATGTATATATATTTTTTATCTTATTCTTACCATATTTATATATCTAAATATATTTAATCACATCTTATAGTTTAGTGCAAGACTTTACACACCCCTAATCTACTTCAGGGCATTGATTTTATACCTGAACACCTCTGAGGGAAATTCATTGCTCTTCTTCCAATTTTTAAGGGCACTAAACTTGTGGTTCTACTTACTTTCTATACATGGGAAGGCAGACATTTTGCTGTAAGAATTATTTCTTGTCCATCTCAATAAATGCACTGTAGAAAAGTTTTACAAATAATATTGTCTTGTATAAGAAAACATTTACTGAAAAATGTGTAGCAGTACCTGCCCCTAGACATTTCTAATGAGAGTAGAGTTCTTTTTTCCATGGGCATGCAATAGTTTAAGAAACTAAAACCTTGGCCTCCAAAAGCCTTTCTTTTCTGTAACTGTGATTTACCTCATTATCCACTAACCTAAGTATCTGGAACAAGCCTATGCCCCTCCCCCAAATCAGACACAACCCATGTAGATCAACATCCTTTACAAAACAGCAGCTCACAAGAGACCTGGCTCAAGCACTGGTAAATAACAGTAATGATGATGACAGGAATCTTTGGCTTTTTAAGCCATAAACGTAGCTCAAGAATTTTGATTCATAGTTGGATACAAAATACTGTGTGACCGTTGATTAGCAGGTGGTCCCATCAGGTAGATGAATTGCTTACACTTTCTCCATAGCCATTCACAGTTCATTTTCCCTTCAGAATTTTTAAGTAAGAATTTGGAGCTTCAACATGTTTGGGTTTTAGATTCTGGAAGGAATGCAATAGAATTTTCTGGCACTCTGTATTGAGTGATTTATGCACTGCTCTCATTGGATGATTTGTTTTATGGTGTGTGACAGGACTGGTGCTGGACTTCTGCTTTGGAAACGTTTGTTTCAAATTTGCAAGTGTTGGTCCTTCTGGACCCTGCAACTTTACATTAGGAACAAAACACTCCTCTGCAAGAGACAGTTACACTACATCATGAAGGAAAGACATCTCAAGATCCTTTCCCTTCTTTTTTCCATTGGGAAGAATCATTCAGAAGCAAAAAGTAGGAACACTGATTATAAGATTGGCAAGGAAAATACCCAGCTAAAATAACTTGGAAATATGTTGGAAAACTTTGTTAAAGAAAATGATGTATATAGAGAAAGGATAATTAAAACAAGAATTGCTGAGGGCTCCAATAAACAACAAAGAGGAAATGTCTGCTAAGGCATCTGGTTGGAGTTTGTCTCTTTCATCATAGTAGATGACTAGTGGCTCTTCCAGTTCTGAGAATGAACATCATCTTTGCTAAACAGAAAGAAGGACACCAAACAAATCCTCTCCAAATTACCCTGAAAGTAGCTGAGCTGAAGTATCAGTCCTATTGGAAAAACTCCTGTCAGAGTCATCTTCTAGGACAGAGGCAAATAAGTATATTTATAAAGAATGACACAAGTCACAATGTCTTAGAATTGTGGAGTTGGAAGATGGCAGTGGTATCTTACTGAGTTTCAGACAGGCTGTTCAGTCTATTCACTGTTTCACCACTGTCGGTGAATAACATAATGTAATCTCAATCTTTCACTCTTAGTTGGGAACACAATAGGGTGAAAGATTAAGCCCAGAATGCAATAATCAGAACATGAGTGCTGGCAGAGTTCATCTCAGACAGTGCAGTTTTTTAATGGGAACGCTGTATTCATACAGAACTGAGTCTGGGTCGACAGCTTTCTTAATCAAGGATAAAAGATAATTTTGTTGTGGACAGTCACTATGCTTGGTGCCATGGGAGATACACATGTACTCAGATCCCTGTCGAGGCAAAGATTAATCTGGGGACTTTTGTAGGGGGATGTTGTATCAAACAGGGTCATTGTAGCAGACATATGGAGCATTAACAAGCATTCAACCAAAGAGAGTTTAATGAAGAAACAGGGTTAAGGGAACCATCAAGGGATGTTGGAGTGCTCTTGGGCTAGCAACAGCAGGAACTAGTTACCACCCCTGAGCCTTAAAGAACATGGGGAACCAGGGCCTGAAGAGTTAGAGAAAAGAGAAAGGAATGCCTGGTAAGTCCTTTTGCAACAAAGGATCAAGCCATTGAAGGAATGCTCAGTCTCCTGCAGGTGTCCTCCCTAAACCCAAAAGAAAGGGAAGCACTGGGTGATGTGATACTGAGCAGGTCAGAGAAGAATGGAGAATGTGCTTCGTTTTGAGGAAAAGGCAAACAGAATAATTTTAGCACTTAAAAATGAAGCTGGCCAACCTCAATCTTAAAAGATTGCAAGGGGCCATTGAGACAAAATGATGAGTCTCTCCTCTTCCAGAGCAAAGAAGAATGAAGAAAACCAAAAAAAACTTTGAAACAATTAGTCCAAGCAACTGGTACACCACGCAGTCCTCAATCTATATGACTATGAGACCAGAAGAACTAGATGGTGCCCAGCTACCACTGTCAACCACTCAGAGGGGCATCTATGTAGGAGATCCTGGAAAGAATGCAAGAACAATGTAGAACAAGACTCAAAATCATTAAAAAAAAAAGGACTAGCTTTGCTGGTCTGATAGAGCCTGGTAGAACCCCTAAGACTATGGCCCCTAGCTGCCCCTTAGGTCTGGAATTGAACCTACTCCTGTGGCTTCCAGCCAAACAAAAGACAGGCATATGAGCTGAATATTTTCATTATGTAGATACACTCCTTGGAGAGGTCAATCATGGGAGAATAGAAGGGCTGTGTATGCACAGGGAGACACCTCAGGGAGCAGGAATGCATGGAAGGGAAGGACACAGGGAAGTGGTAACAATGGGGAGGAAGTGGGAGGGTCGCTGTTGCATTCTGGGAAATTGCAGTCAATGTCATGAGACAAAGTGTATGTGAGCTGCTGTATGGAAAATGAGTTTGCTCTGTAAACTTTTACCCAAATCATGATAAAATATTTTAAAAAAATAATAAATAAAGCTAGCTTTCCCTTTGTATAAGATTGAAACTGTAGGTTTCTCTGAGGGGAATCACTTTTGATCTGCTAAGGTCACTTGTGTGATTCACTGGTCCTTTCCCAAACATACGTACACCTTCTTAGCTGTGTAAATGTGGGGATAATAGGCATTACTTGTCAGGAAATTGGGAATAATAAAGAATTTGCTGTGACCAGAAATGCACAGACTTTAAAATAAGCCATGGCATGAAAATCTGATTTTAGCAGAGGAAATATACTAATTTAAAAAAAAGAAAAAAAAAATATATCTCCTGAAGTGAAAGTATCCCAAAGAACAAGAAGTACTTGGGCTGGACACAATGGCTGAAAACAAGAGGTTCTTGTAGAATAACTGATTTCTGTATCATGAGTGGCTAATACAGAAGACTCTCCAGGTCCAGCCAATGGGAGTCTTTAGAAAAAACACTGAGAAGGGAAAACCTAAAATAGGTCTCTTTATTAATGGCCTGGGAACTAGACCTTACAGCAGTGAAGAAATAACCATCAAACTATCATAACTTGTGTTCAACTGCAAAGGCAAGTGGCAACAAGAAATTATAGCAATTGTGAGCTGATTTTCTCTTCTCTGCATATGCACCACAGACTAGAAAATCGTCCTAGCTTTAAGGAGCCTGCGTGGTGCAAACGATTAACATGCTCACCTGCTTACTGAAAAGTTGAAGATTCTAATCCCCTGGAGGCAAAAAGCCTGGTGATCTATTTCCAAGAAAACAGCCATTGAAAACAATATGGGTCACTGTTTCACTCTGACACGTGTGGGGTCACCATGAGTTGGTGTCTATTCAATAGCAACAGTTTTGTTGTTGTTCTTGTTTTGTTTTTTTTTACTCAGATAAGGAGACAAGACAAACACAAAGAAGAGCCAGAGAAAGTAAACAAAATTGGTATTATGTGCAAGAGGATTTCAGTGGCTGGAAAGATTGTTGTGGATGCTCACAGAAACCTCATTGAGGATGGAACTAAGCCCAACCGGGTGAAGACCATTTAGGAAGGCAGAAGAAAATCTTAGGAGAAATCTACATTCCAAGCAAAAGTTCCCTAGATGGAAATGCACAAAGCATGCTGGAAAGATGGTAAGTAAGTCATCTGGCCTGAGAAGAGTATATTGAATATGTTTAAGCTGAGAGAGGTGATGAAAGCAGTGTTTAAAGAAAATCATTCTGATCATAGGATTCCAGATGGATTGCACTGGGGAGCAACTGGTGAGGAGACCATTCTAGATAGGAAAAATATTCTAGTTAGAGAATATTTCAGGCATGAAGTGATAAGGGCTTAGTCTAGAATTAGGGCAGTGGGAATAGAAGGACAGGGGAGAATCAAGAGACATCAGTACAGAATGATTAGAAGCCTTCATGACTAATTGAGTGTGCAGAGCCAAGGAGAGGAGGCATCAATGAGTAATATGAGGTTTGCAGTCTTAGTGACTCACAAAATGATGGCATCATAAAAGAGGTTGTGAATTAGGTGTGGAGAACAGTAATAATTTAGGGAAACAAATATGAATTTAAGTTTTTAGCAGACTGTTGGAGATGATATTCATTGGCAAAATTCTATAGACTAATCATTCACCTAGGATCAAGAGCTCATTAAATGACATTAATCTCCATCATTTTCTCAAACACAAAACCTGAGACTTAGCTTCACAGTGCTCTTTCTACTTCTTCAACCTCCAAGTTCTATTGCTTTTACATCTATTATCTCTCTAAACAGGAGCTCTAGTGGTGTAGTGCCTAAAGCATTTGACTGCTAATCAGAAGGCTGGCAGTTCAAACACACTAGCCACTGCTTGGAAGGGAGACTGGGCAATCTACTTCCGTAGAGATACCACCATGGAAAACCAAGGATTAGTTGCTGTGAGTCAGAATCAACTCAACGGCTGTGAGGTTTTTTTTTTTTTTTTTTTTTTTGGTTTATCTCTCAAAACTACCTACTTTTCTCAACCCCATATTCTTTACCTTTGTTTAAACCAACACCTTCTTTCACCTGGAATTTCACAAATGGTCCTGTCTCCTTCAATCACTTTCCACAAAGCTAGAATGTCCTTTCTAAATTACAAATCTGATCCTGCCATCTGCTGGCTAGATATCTTCAGTGAATCCCCTTGGGAGAAAGATCAAACACCATAGCAGAACATGAAAATCTTTTCAATTCACCCTTATTTCACACTCTACCCTCATTTCTCACCATTCTTTGACTCATAGTCTATGCCCAAATCAAAGAGTTATTTACATTTTCTTGAATATTCACTCATTGAACAATTATGCACATGACTGATACCCCTCTGCCTTGAATATCTTCCTTCTTTCATATTATTTCATTCTTCAGAATTAATGTCAAAATTTATCTCCTTCAAAAAAGTCTTTGCTGGTCTTCCAAGTTAGATAACTCTTCTTTGTGTCTCCTTAACATTTGCTTCATTACTTTAGTAACATTATTGTTTTGGTTATCTAGTGCTGCTTTAACAGAACCATCACAGGTGGATGGCTTTAACAAACAGGAGTTTATTTTGCTAAAATTTTGGAGGTTAGAAGTCCAAGTTCGAAGTGCCAGACTCCAGGGGCTGGGTGAAAGCCCCCCAACCTTGGGCTTCAGTTCTGCCTCCTGCTTCCAGCACACTCAAGCTGGAGACATTTCTTCACTCAGGCAGCTGCTGGCTGCTGAGGCTGACAAATCCAAGGTCGACAAGTGGAAAGGCAGTCCCAAAGTTACCAAACAACATGGCAAGCCACTAATTTGAGTCCAGAAAAAGTCCCAAGATTGGCAGAGCATGGTAGGCTGCTGAACAATGACTTGGGTACATGCAGGGTTCAAGCATGCCAAAAAGCTAGAGACCTTCCTCAAAGCTGCTTCTTATATACTGGAAGGAGATCATATTCCTAAAACAGCTACTCAGCTGTTCCAGTAGATTCTACCACAAAATTGATTGCCAATCTCACCGTGGGGAATAACTACACCCTGCTGCCCAACCACTCAACCAGGCCCAGCCAAGTTGACATATATCCTTAACTACCAAAATTATGTAGAATTAAATCCTTATTAATTAATCTGACTCCCTCTGTATGCATCTAACTATGAAAATATCATTGTTTAATGAATGAATAAATAAAGCTAATAAAAATATGTTTCTGTTGATATTTAAAATCAATTCAACAACCTAGTATATTGAGTGCCTACTATTTACCTTGTCCCATGCTAGGGACTGGGAATGTAATGGTTAATAATAATAAATAATAAATAAATAACATAGTATTATAGAGTCAGTGATAAACCAACAAATGTATTCTATAATGAAAGTGTAATAATATTCAGGAGGCAGAGTAATGCAATAGAAAAAAGCCTTACGTTTTTAACGATTTGAGTGAAAGTTTAGAGAAAAAAATTGTTTCCATTCAACAATTCATAAACATTTTATTTTGTGACATTGATTGCAAAATGTAACAGAAGTCTTCCCACTTCTTTCCTGTGTTTACCACTTCCCTTCTTTCTTCTTTCCTATGCTTTTTTGCCTTCTGAGTTTTATCCCTGGGCAAATGCTGCCCTTTCCATTTAATGTGCTTGATTGTTCTGATGAGTGCATACCTCCCTGCTGTTATTGGTCAACTTATATAAGCCTGTCTATCGTTTGCTTATGGAGTTTCACCAGTCTCTGTCAGAGTAATAAGCCTGATCTTTTTTTATGATTTTGAGTTTTCTTACATATTTTACTCCCACTCTATCCAAAACCTCCTACCATGATCCTTTTCAGAGCAGTGAGCAGTGGTAGCCTGGCACCACGTAGTTCTCCTGGTCTCAAGATCATTGAAGCTAGGGTTTTAGTGATTCACTAGTCCTTTGGACAAATTTTTTCTTGCATATTTAATTTTCTTCACTTTTCTTTGCTCTGGATAGGAGATACTAATAGTTGCAACCTAGATGGGTGCTTGGAAGCTCTGGTGGCATAGTGCCTGAGGCATTTGACTGCTAACTCAAAGACTGGAGGTTCAATCACATCATCCACTCCTCGGAAGGAAGATTGGGCAATCTACTTCTGTAGAGATACCGCCTTGGAAACCCAAGAAGGGGTCACTATGACTTGGATCTGACTGGACAGCAGTGAGAGATAGGTTCTTACAAGCTTTTACCAAAGTAGAATGTAAAACTTTGTCTTTGTGGACTATACTATGCCAAATGACCTTCATGTCTTCCAGGACTGTGGTCCTGAATGACTCATTTCCTCTAGGTGTTTGGTTATGGCCAAGTTTTCATAAATTTGCCCCCTGTATGCTCTACTATATTCATGGATATATTTGTACCACATAGAAATATAGAAATAGCCTCTGTCAAACCTATATTGTTGTTGTTTTGCCGTCGAGTCGGCCCCGACTCATAGCGACCCCTCCTTGGGTTTCTGAGGCAGTATCACTACGGAAGTAGGATTGCCCAACCTTCCTTCCAAGGAGTGGCTGGTGGGTTTGAACCGCCAGCCTTCTGGTGAGCAGTCAAGTGCCTTAGGCACTATGCCCACCAGCCACTCCTCGGAAGGAAGGTTGGGCAATCCTACTTCCGTAGTGATAACTGCCTCGGAAACCCAAGGAGGGGTCACTATGAGTCAGGGCCGACTCGACGGCACATAACAACAACAACAACAAACCTATATATATTTGTGGATGTAGTTCCATTTGCCTGTCCACTCTTGTTCAGCATGAGTGTCTATCTATGTTTCTGCTTATAGATTATTATTATTACTGTTACTGCAGGATTGTGTAGATGACAATATTAAACTCTTGTACTACTCTCATGGTCTTCTTTGCCTTGATCATTTTGTGCTGACCTCCCCCTTATTGTATATTGCTTTCCCTTTCACCCAAGTTACTGTGTCTACTCACTAATGATTTACCCTCCCTTCCCTCCCAGCCTTGTTAACGTTCAAAGAATGATTTTTTTTTTCTGTGTATAAACATTTTCTTGACTTTTTACAGTAGTAGGTGGTTTCATACAATATTTGTCCTTTTCTGGTTGATTAATTTAACTCAGCACAATGTCCTCTAGGTCCATCCACGTTATGATGAGTTTCACAGATTCCTCATTATTCCTTAATGTTACATAGTATTCTATTATGTGTATGCAAGTAGTTTGTTTATTCATTCTTCCCTTGATGGGCACTTAGGTTGTTTCCATCTTTTTGCTACTATGAACAATGCTGCAATGAACATGGGTGTGCTATATCTGTTTCTATCATGGCTCTTATTTCTCTAGGATATTGCTGGATAGTGGTATTGCTGGATCATATGGTATTTCTATTTCCAACCTTTTAAGGAAGCACCTTATCATTTCCCACAGTGATTATACCATTTTACATTCCCACCAGCAGTATGAGTATGAGTGTTCCAGTCTCCCCACATTCTCCCCAGCATTTCTGGGTTTTGATCTTGGCTAATAATACTATTAATGCTGGGGTGAGATGATATTTCATTGTTGAGTTGATTTACATCTCTCTAATGGCTAACGATCCACCCCTCATCTGTCAATTTGTCTTATTTTAGTGACTTTCATATTGCTGTGAGGCTGGAGGTTATGCCACCAGTATTTCAAATACCAGCAGGGTCACCCATGGTGGACAGGTTTCAGCTGAGCTTCCAGACTAAGATAGATTGGGAAGAAGGATGGGGCCATTCACTTCTGAAGAAATTGGCTACCAAAAACCTTATGAATAGTAGTAAGACACTGTCTGACACATTATTAGAAAACTTTATGAAGAGTTATGAAACATTCCCTGATATGGTGCCAGAAGATGAGCCCCTCAGGTTGGAAGGTGCATGAAATATGACTGCGGAAGAGCTGCCTCCTCAAAGTAGAGTTGAATCTTAATGATGTGGATGGAGCAAAGCTTTTGAGACCTTCATTTGCTGATGAGATATGACTCAAAAAGTGAGAAAACAGCTACAAACATCCATTAATAATTGGAACATGTAATGTACAAAGTATGAACTAGGAAAATTGGAACTTGTTAAAAATGAAATGGAATAGATAAAGATCAATATCTGAAATAGACTGGTATTGCTCATTTTGAATCAGCCAATCATATGACCTATTATGCTGAGAATGACAAATTAAAGGGGATTGATGTTGCATTCATCATCCAAAAGAACATTTCAAGATCTTTCCTGAATTACAATGCTGTCAGTGATAGGATAATATCCATACGCCTACAAGGAAGACTAGATAATACAACTATTATTCAGATTTATGCAAAAAACACCAAAGGCAAAGATGAAAAAAATTGAAGTTTTTTACCAAATTCTGCAGTCTGAAATTAACTAAACATGCAATCAAGATGTGTTGATTATTGCTCTTGGTTGGAATATGAAAGTTGGAAACAAAGAAGACGCATTGGTACTTGGCTTTGGTGATAGAAACGAGGCTGGAAATTGCCTGATAGAATTTTGCAAGCCCAATGACTTTTTCATTGAGAATAACTTTTTTCAAAACACAAATGGTGACTATACATGTGGACCTCACCAGATGGGATACACAGAAATCAAATTGACTAAATCTGTGGAAAGAGACAATAGAGAAGCTCAATGTAATCAGTCAAAACAAGGTCATGAGCTAACTGTGGAACAGACCACTATTTTCTCATAAGCAAGTTCAAATTGAAGCTGAAGAAAATTATAACAAGTCTACAAGAGCCAAAATAAGACTTTTAGTATATCTTACCTGAATTTAGAGACTATCTGAAGAATAGATGTGATACAGCAGTGACTGAAGACCAGATGAATTATGGGATGCCATCAAGATCATCATACATGAAGAAAGCAAAAAGTCATTAGGAAGAAAAGACCAAAATGGATGTCAAAAGAGATTCTGAAACCTGCTCTTGAGTGAGGAGGAGCTAAAGTGAAAGGAAGAAATGTTGAAATAAAAAAGCTGAACTGAAGACTTCAAAAGGTGGCTCGAGAAGACAAAGTATTATAATGAAATGTTCAAAGATCTGGAATTAGTAAACAAAAAAAAGAACATGCTCAGCATTTCTCAAGCTGAAACAACTGAAGAAAAAATATCAAGCCTCAAATTGCAATATTTAAGGATTCTATGAGCAAAATATTGAACAATGCAGCAATCACTGTGGTAGTTAAAACTGTATGTCAACTTGGCTGGGCCTGGTTGAGTGGCTGGGCAGCTGGTGGTAGTTATTCTCCATGAAGAGACTGGCAATCAACTCCATGGTGGGATCTACCACAAGCAACTGAGTAGCTGCCTTTGGAATGTGGTCTGCTTCTGTATATAAGAAGAAACTTTGGGGATAGTCTCTAGCTAATGGCACGCTTGGACCCTGAATGTTGCCATGTCATTGTTCAGCAGCCTGCCATGCTCTACCAACCTTGGGACTTAAAATAGACTTGAATTAATGGCCTGCCATGTGCTTTGGTAATATCAGGACTGTGCCGTCTTATTTGTTGACATTGGGCTTGTTAGCCTCAGCAGTCAGTAGCTGCCTGAGTGAAGAGATACCTCTAGCTTCAATGGGCTGGGAGCAAGAGGCAGAGCTGAAGCCCAAGGTCGAGAGGCTTTCACACAGCCCCTAGAGCCTGGCACTTTGAACTTGGACTTAAAGCCTCCAAACTGTAAGATAATAAACTCCTGTTTGTGGTATATTCTTGTCAGAGTGGCACTAGGTAACCAGAACAATCATCAAAGAAGATGAAAGAAATACACAGAGTACTTTATCAAAAAATAATTGGTTTACATTCAATCATTTCAGGAGGTGGCATATGATCAAGAACCAATGGTATTGAAGTAAGAAGTCCAAGCTGCACTGAAAAAACTGGAGAAAACAAGACTCCAGTAATTGACTGAATACTCATTGAGATGTTTCAAATAATGGAGGTGTTTACTTGTCTATGCCAGGAAATTTGGAAGATAGCTACCTAGCCACCTGAATGAAAAAGATCCATATCTGTGCAATTCCAAAGAAAGGTGATCCAACAGAATGTGGACTATTAAATAATATCATTAATAACATAAACAAGCAAAATTTTGCTGAAAACAATCCAAAAATGGTTGCAACAGTATAATGACAGGGAACTTCCAGAAATGCAAGCTGGATTCAGAAGAGGATGTGGAAGGAGGGATATCATTGTTGATATCAGACGGATCTTGGGTGAAAGTAACAAATACCAGAGAGATATTTACCTGTGTTTTATGTGCTATGAAAAGGCATTCCACTTGTGAATCATAACAAATTATGGATAACATTGAGAAGAATGAGAATTCCAGAACACTTAATTGTGTTCATGAGGGACCTATACATAGACCAAGAGCCTATTGTTAAGCAGAACAAGGGAATACTGCATAGTTTAAAATCAGGAAGGGTGTGTGTCAGGGCTGTATCCTTTCACTATAATTTTTCAATCCGTATGCTGTGCAAATAATCTGAGAAGCTGGACTGTCTGAGGAACAGTGCTGCATCAGGACTGGGAGAAGATTCATTGACATACTGTGATATTCAGATGTCACACCTTTGCTTGCTAAAAGTGAGGATGACTTGAAGCACTTACTGATGAAGACTGTAGTCTTCAGTATGGATTACATGTCAACATAAAGAAAACAAAAAAATCCCCAAAACTGGACCCAAAGGAACATTATGATAAATGGAGAAAAGATTGAAGTTGTCCAAGATTTCATTTTACTTGAATCCCCAATCAACACTCATGGAAGCAGCAATCAAGAAATCAGAAGTTGTATTGCACAGGCCAAACCAGCTGCAAAAGATCTCTTTAAAATGTTGAAGAGTAACAATGTCACTTTAAAGACTAAGGTGCCTGTAACCCAAGTCATGGTAGTTTCAATTCCCTCATATGCATGTGAAAGCTGTAAAACAAATAAGGAAGACAGAAGAAGAATTGATGCCTTCGAATTGTGGTTTTGGCAAAGACAAAAGTACCATGGACTGCCAGAAGAATGAATAAATCTATCCTGGAAGAAATGCAGCCAGAATGCTCCTTGGAAGCAAGAATGCTACTTTGGTCATGTGGTAGGAAGGGATCATTCCCTGGAGAAGGATATCATGGTTGGTAAAGTGGAAGGTCAGCGAAAAAGGGGAAGACACTCAACAATATGGATTGACACAGAGGCTGCAATGATGGGCTCAAGCATCGAAAGGACTGTGAGGATGGCACAAGACAGGGCAGTGTTTTGTTCTGTTGTACATAGCATCACTGTGAGTTGGAATCAACTCTTCAGCACCTGACAACAACAATGGCTAATGATAGGAGTTCTGGTGGAGTAGTGGTTAAAGTATTCAGTAATTCAAACCTACCTGCCACTTTGTGGGAGAAAGATGGGACAGTGTGCTTCTGTAAAGATTTACAGCTTTGGAAACACTATGGGGCATGTCTGCACTGTCCTAAAGGGTCACTATGAGTTAGAATTGACTCAATTGACTCAAAGCAAGCAATGGGCTTGCTTTTTTCATGACTAATAACAGAGTGTATTTCTTTACCTTTTTGTTAGCCACATCAATGTCTTCTTTGATGAAATGTCAGTTCATGTCCTCTGACGATTTTTTAATTGAATTTTGTTGTTGAGGTATTGAAATTTTCCATAAATTTTAGAGATTTGTCTGTTGTCTGATATATTATTGTCAAAAAATTTTATTCCCTGTCTGTAGGTTCTTTTTACACTCTTTTGAAATCTTTTTATATGCATAAATGTTTGGTTTTAAAGAGGTTCCAGTTATCTATTTTTTCTTCTGCTGTTTGTGTATATTTAGTTATATTTGATAATGTATTGATATCATTGCATCAATGGACCCCAATTTATTAGGGGTCCAAAGTTTGCCCCCGTTTTTTCTTTGATGATCATTATAGTTTTAGGATTTACATTTAGTTTTGATCCATCTTGAGTTAGTTTTTGTATATGGTGAAAGATATGGATCTTGTTTCATTTTTCTGCAAGTGGATAACAAATTTTGTCAGCATCATTTGTTAAAGACACTATCTCTTCCCCATTTAATGGGTTTCAGCCCTTTTTCAAAGATAAGCTGTGCATAAGTGGATAGATTTACTTATGGGTTCTCAATTCTGTTCCATTGGTCTAATTGTCTGTCATTGTATGAGTAGCAGTATTATTTATTTATTTATTTGTTTGTTTGTTTAACTTTTTATTGTGATTTGGGTGAAATTTTACAGAACAGATTTGTTTTTACATTCAACAGTTTATACACATTTTTGTTTTGTGACATTGATTACAATCCCCACATTGTAGCAGCTCTCTTCCCACTTCCTCCCTGTGGTTTCCCTTGCCCTATGTCCTTCTTGCTTTGGCATTCTTGCCTCCCTAGCTTTCTCCCTGTGCTGAACCTCTGAACTCCCATGGATGATTGTTCTACGGAGTGCATCTTCCTGGTGCAGTTGTTCTGCTTGTAGGTCTAACTACTGTTTGGCTGAGAGTTAAGCCACAGTAGTGAGTCCAATTCCAGGCTGAAAGGATAACAAAGGTCTCACCATTCTCTATCTAACCAATAATCCTGGTCTTTTTTGGTTTTTAATTTTTGTTCCACATTTTTTTTTCTCCCACTATATCCAGGATCTCTAATCTACTAAATATTTACTGCCTCAGAAATCCAATGGGGGTCACTATGAGTCAGAATTGACTCAATGGCAGTGAGTGTTTGCTCTTTTTTCCCCCAAGCAGTTGGCATTGGCAGCTGGGCACCATCTAGTTCTTCTGGACTCAGGGTCATGTAGGCTGAGGTTCCCATGGTCCATTAGTCCTTTGGACTAATTGTTTCCATGTATCTTTGATTTTCTCCACTCTTTGCCCCAGACAAGGAGAAACCAATGGTTACATCCAATAGTTACAACCAATAGTTACAATGCTCAGTAGCAGCCTGTTTTGACTACTGTGCCTGGATATGAGGTTTTGAGATTGTAGAGTGTGGCCTCATGGTTTTTCTTCTTCTTTAATAGTACTTTATTTATCCAGGGTCTCCTTCCTTTCCATATTAAATCGGAGATTACATTTTTCCATCTCTGTGAAGAATGATGATGGAATCTCTGTTGGTATTGCGTTTCATCTATAGATTGCTTCAGGTAGTATGGACATTTTCACATTGGTAAGTCTCCCTATCCATGAGCATAGTATATTCTTTCATTTATGTAGGTTTCTCGTAGTAGTGTTTTATAGTTTTCTTTGTATAGGTCTTTTATGTCTCTGATTAGATTTATTCCTAAGTGCTTCATCTTTTCAGTGGTTATTGTAAATTATAGTGTGTTCCTGATTTCCTTTTCAGAGTTCCCTATGCTGGTGTATAAGAGTCTAACTGATTTTTGTATGTTGATCTTGTACCCTGCTACTTTGCTCAATCTTTCTATTAATTCCAGTAGCTTTCTTGATGAGTCTCTAGGATTGTATTGTGTCTAATATCAAATCATCATATCATCAAATAGAGATAGACCAAAAGACAAAACTCACTGCCATTAAGTCAGATCCGACTCACAGAGACTCCTCCTTGGGTTTCCAAAATGGTATCACTACAGAAGTAGATTGTCCAACCTTCCTTCTGAGGAGTGGCTGGTGGGTTTGAACCACCAGCCTTCTGGTTAACAGCCTTAGGCACTATATCACCAGAGCACCTTCAAATAGAGATACTTTTACTTTTTTTTTGTCAATTTGGATATCATTTATTTCTTTTTCTTGCCTTATTGCTCTGTCTAGGACTTCCAATACTAACTTGAATTAGAGATAAAACTCAATATCATTAAAAAAAGGAAAAAAAAAAAAAACAAGTTTGTTATTCTGATAGAGCTAGTGAGATCATTGAGCCCTTGAGACTATGACTTGTAGTTACCCTTCAGATCTGAAACTAAACTCACTCCTGTGACTTCCAGCCAAACAGACAGGCATACGGGATGAATATTTACATCAGGTAGATACACTCCTTGGAGCGATCAATCGTGGGCAAACATAAGGGCAGATTTTGTACAAGGAGACAGCTCAGGTGGTGGGAAGGACACAAGGAAGAGGTAACTATGGGGAGGAAGTGGTGAGAGAGCTGTTACATTGTGGGGAATTGTAGTCAATGTCATGAAAAAAAATGCATAGGAACTGCTGTAGGAAAAATGAATTCGCTCTGTAAACTTTCACCCAAATCACAATAAAAATTAAAACTAAAAAAGGGTGGTGATTTTCTCCATAGCAGACAAAGAGAGCCTTCTCCTACAGCTGGTGCACCAAATTTGGACTTCTAGCCTCAGAAATCCAAAGAGGGGTCACTATGAGTTGGGTCCAACTCAACGGCACATAACAACAACATCAACAACATCCTCAATTATGAGAAAATATTTTTTTGTCATGTATATATATATATATACTCATTGCCATCAAGTCAATTATACTCATAGCGACCCCTCCTTGGTTTCTCTACAGGGATGGTGTCCAAGAGAGTGAGCAAGTGGCAGAGGGATCCATGTAAGTGGAAGGACCCAGGCCCCAACCCCCAAGTGACAGAAAGAGCAGAGGGAAAGGGAAAGAAAAGGCAAGGCATCCAGGAAAGAGCTAGCAAGCAGCAGGGATCCAGGTAAGGGGAGGTGGAGAAGTTTCTAACAGCTAAGGGAGACAAACTTGTCCATTGGTTTGTCGTACAGTGGTGGAGTGTTACTGTGAAGCTTGAGGCTATGCCACCAGTGTTTCAAATGCCAGTGGGCTTACACATGGTGCACAGGTTTGAGACAGCTTGCTGACTGAGACAGATTAGGAAGAAGGAAGAGACCATCCACTTCTCAAGCTATTGGCCAGGGAAAACCTTATGAAAAACAGGGAAATAGTGTCTATTACAATACTAGGCAACTATATGAATAGCCCAGAAACACTGTTTGATACAGTGCAAAAGGACAAGGCACTTGGTCAGAAGGCTCTCACAATATGACTGGAAAAGAACAGCATCATCAGAGTAGAACCAACCTTACTGATATGGATAAAGTAAAGCTTTCAAGATGTCCATTTGCTGACGTGACATGACTCAAATTGAGGAGAAACAGCTGCAAACATTCATTAATAATCAGAACGTGGAATGTACAAAATATGAATCTAGGAAAATTTAAAGTTGTCAAAAATGAAATAGAATGTACAAACTGAAATCCTAGGCATTAGTGAGCTGAAGTGGATTGATTTTGGCCATGTTGAATCAGACAACCAAATGATATACTATGCCGGGAAAGACAATTTGAAGAAGAATGGTGTGGCATTCATCATCACAAAGGATATTTCAAGATCTGTCCTGAAGTACAGTGCTGTCAGTGATAGGATAATATCCATATATCAGCAAGGAAGACCAGTTGACATGACTATTATTCAAATGTATGCACAAACCATCAAATCAAAAGATGAGGAAATTGAAGATTTTTATGAACTTCTGCAATCTGAAATTGACTGAACATGCAAAAAAGATATGTTAATTACCACTGGTGACTGCAATGCAAAAGAGTTCGAAACAGGGAAGAATCACCAGTGGTTGGGAAATCTGGCCTTGGTGACAGAAGTAATGCTGGATATCTCATGATAGAATTTTGCAAGACCAATGACTTATTCATTGCAAATACCTTTTTTCAACAACACAAATGGTGGCTATACACATGGACTTCACCATATGGAATAAACAGAAATAAGATTGACTACATCTGTGGCAAGAGGAGATGGAAAAGCGCAATATCTTCAGCCAAAACAAGGCCAGGAACTGATTGTGGAACAGACATCAACTGCTCACATGCAATTCCAACTTGAAGTTGAAAACAATTCAAACAAGTCCACAAGAGCCAAAATATGATCTTCAATATATCCCTCCTGAATTTAGAGACCATCTAAAGAATAGATTTGATGCATTGAACACAAATGATTGAAAACCAGAAGAATTGTGGAACGACATCAAGAACATCATCCATGAAGAAAGTAAGAGGTCATTAAAAAGATGAGAAATAAAGAAAAGACCAAAATGGATGACAGAAGAGACTCGGAAGCTTGTCATTGAGCAGAGAGTAGCCAAAGCAAAAGGAAGAAATGACAAGATAAAAGAGCTGAACAGAAGATTTCAAAGAGCAGCTCAAGCATACAAGCCAATTACAATAATGAAATGTGCAAAGACTTGGAGTCAGAAAACCAAAAGAGAAGAACGCCCTCAGCATTTCTCATGCTGAAAGAACTGAGGAAAAAAATTAAGCCTTGAATTGCAATATTGAAAGATTCTATGGGAAAAATATAGAATAATAAAGGAATCATCAAAAGAAGATGGAAGGAATACACAGAGTCACTGTACCAAAAAGAACTGGTAGATCTTCATCCATTTCAGTAAGTGGCATATGATCAAGAACCAATGATATTGAAGGAAGAAGTCAAAGCTGCACTGAAGGAATTGCCAAACAACAAGGATCCAGAAATTGATGGAATACCCACAGAGATGTTTCAACAAATGGATGCCCCACTGGAGGCACTCACTCAGTTACACCAAGAAATTTGGAAGACAACTACCAGGCCAACTGACTGGAAGAGATCCATATTTGTACCCATTTCAAAGAAAGGTGATCCCACAGAATGTGGAAATTATTGAACAATATCATTAATATTGCATGCAAGTAAATTATTACTGAAGATAATTCAAAAATAGTTGCAGCAGTATATTGACAGAGAACTTCCAAAGATTCAAGGTGGATTCAAAAGAGGACGTAGAACAAGGGGTATCATTGCAGATATCAGATGGATCTTAGGTCAAAACAAAGAATACCAGAAAGATGTTTACTTGTGTTTTATTGACTATGCAAAAGCATTTAATTGTGTGGATCATAACACATTCTGGATAACATTGAAAAGAATGGGAATTCCAGAACAGTTAATTGTACTCATGAGGAACCTGTACATAGACCAGGATGCTGTCATTCGAACAAAACAAGGGGACACTGCATGGTTTAATATCAAGAAAGGAGTGTGTCAGGGTTATATATCCTTTCACCATACTTATTCAACCTATATGCTGAGCAAATAATCTGAGAAGCTGGACTATATGGAGAACGTGACATTAGGATTGGAGGAAGAATCATTAACAACCTGCGATATGCTAACGACACGGCTTTGGTTGGTGAAAGTGAGGATGACTTGAAGCACTTGCTGATAAAGATTGAAGAATGCAGTCTGCAGTATGGATTGCACCTCAATATAAAGAAAACAAAAATACTTACAACTGACCTATAAGCAGCATCATGATGAATGGAGGAAAGATTGAAGTTGTCAGAGACTTCACAGTGCTTGGTTCTACAATCAATACCAATGGAAGCAGCAGTCAGGACATCAGATAACGTATAGCACTGTGCAAGTCTGCTGCAAGGGACCTTTTTCAAATGCTGAGGAGCAAAGATGTCTCCTTGAGGACTATGGTGTGCCTGACACAATGATATTTTCAATCGCCTCATATGCATGTGAGAGCTGGACAGCTAATCATAAGGAAGACCAAAGAAGAACTGATGATTTTGAGTTGTGGTGCTGGCAATGAATGCTGAAAGTACCATGGACTGCTAAAAGAACTAAGTCTGTTCTGGAGAAAGTACAGCCAGAAAGCTCCTTGGAAGTGAAAATGGCCAGACTTCGTCTCACCTACTTTGGTCATGTTATCAAAAGGGACCAGTCTCTAGAGAAGGATGTCATGTTTGGTAAGGTAGAGGGTCAACGAAAGAGGGAAGGCCCTCAACAAAATGGATTGAAACAGTGGCTGCGGTGATGGGCTCAAGTATAGCAGGGATCGCAGGACCCTGTGGTGTTTCGTCCTGCTGTGCATAGGGTTGCTATGAGTTGAAGATTGCTCGATGTTACCTAACATCAACATCTCTACAGAAGTAGATTGCTCAAACTTCCTTCTGAGGAGTGGTGGTGAGTTTGAACTTCCATCCTTCAGGTTAACAGTCAAATGCCTTAGAACTCCTATATATTGAATAGGGGAGGTGATAAAGAGCATCATTGCCTGATTCCCATTCTCAAGGAGAATGTTTTCAGTTTATCTCCATTGAGAACAATGTTGGCCATTCACTTTGGGTATGTTCCCTTAATTATGATGAGGAATTTCCCTTCTATTCCTATTTTGCTGAGTGTTTTTATCAAGAGTGGGTGTTGCATTTTGTCCAGTGCTTTGGATATGATCATGTGCCTTTTTTTCCTTTGTTTTATTTTTATAGTGGAATATGTTGATTGTTTTTCTAATGTTTGAATCACTCTTGCATAACTGGTAATTATCCCACTTGGTCATGATTTATTATTTTTTGAAATGTTGGATTTTATTAGCTATGATATTGTTCGGGAACTCTGGTAGTGTAGTGCCTAAAGGCACTTGACTGCTATCCAGAAGGCTGGTAGTTCAAACCCACCAACCACTCCTTGGAAGGAAGATGGGGCAATCTACTTCCGTAGTGATACTGCCTCGGAAACCTGAGGAGGGGTCGCTATGATTTGGGTCCTACTCGAT
>NW_006921682.1:3187678-3188673 GCF_000298275.1 Orycteropus afer afer | reverse complement strand
TGTGCCATGGAGTCAGACCCGACTCATAGCAACCCCTCCTTGGGTTTCCGAGGCAGTATCACTATGGAAGTAGATAGCCCAATCTTCCTTCCGAGGAGTGGCTGGTGGGTTTGAACCGCCAGTCTTCTGGTTAGCAGTCAAGTGTCTTAGGCACTAGGCTACCAGAGCTCCTAGTGTTTGTTCTAGGTTTTCAAATTTGTTGGAGTATAGTTCTTCATAGTATTCTGTTATTATCCTTTTTATATTACTAAGTTCCATTGTGATATTGCCCATTTCATTTTTTATTCATGTTATTTGTTCCTTCTGCTTTTCCTTTGTAAAATTTGGCTCTGGTTTGTTGTTTTTATTAATCCTTTCAATGAACCAACTTCCGGTCTTATCAATTGTTCCTATTGTTCTGTTTTTTATTTCATTTATTTTTGCTAGAATCTGTACTATTTCCTGTCTTCTGGTGACTGTAGGCCTTTTTGTTCTGTCCTTTTTCTAAATTTAGGAGATGTTGGGTTAAGTTGTTGATTTTCACACTTTCATCTATTTTGATATGTGCATTTATTGGTATAAATTGTCATCTGAGTACTTTTTTTTTTTTTTTAATCTTCTTCTTCTTTTTTTAAATTGTGCTTTGGGTGGAAGTTTACAGAGCAACTTCACTTTCCATACAGCAATTCACATACACTTTGTCACATGACATTGAATACAATTTACCACAATGCAAGAGCTCCCTTCCTACTTCCTTCTGATAGTTACCTTTTCCCTGTGTCCATCCCTCCATGCACTCCTGCCCCCTGAGCTGTCTCCCTGTGCATAAACAGCCCTTCTTTCTCCCATGATTGTTCTCTCCAAGGTATCTATCTGAGGTAAATGTTCAACTCATATGCCTGTCTTCTGTTTGGCTGGAAACCACAGGTGTGTGTTCAATTCCAGCCCTGAAGGGCAGCTAGGGGCCATGGTCTCAGTGGTTCCACCGGGCTCTGTCGGACCTGGAAACTCTTTTA
>NW_006921682.1:3146461-3187578 GCF_000298275.1 Orycteropus afer afer | reverse complement strand
GTGTCCATCCCTCCATGCACTCCTGCCCCCTGAGCTGTCTCCCTGTGCATAAACAGCCCTTCTTTCTCCCATGATTGTTCTCTCCAAGGAGTGTAACTACCCAGTGTAAATGTTCACCTCATATGTCTGTCTTTTGTTTGGCTGGAAGCCACAGGTGTGGGTTCAATTCCAGACCTGAGGGCAGCTAGGGGACATAGTCTCAGGGGTTCCACCAGGCTCTTTCAGACCAGCAAACCTGGTCCTTTTTTTTTTTTTTTATTCCCAAATAATTTTGAGTTTTATTCCACATTGTTCTCCTTCTCTAACCAGGATGTCTTACGTAGATTCCCCCTCCGAGTGGTTGACAGTAGCCGGACACTGTCTAGTTCTTCTGGTCTCACAGTCATGGTAGGCTGAGGATTGCATGGTGTGCCAGTTGCTTGGACTAATAGTTTGCATGAATCTTTGGTTTTCTCCATTCTTCTTTGCTCTGGACAAGGAGAGACCCATCATTGCATTTAGATGGTGAGCACTTTTTATTGTGTTCCAAATATTTTGTTGTGTTGTGTTTTCTTTCAAGGAACTTTTTTTATTTCATTTTTTAAATTTTCAACCACCCAGTTGTTTTTAAGCATAGCATTATTCAGTTTCCATATATTTTAATTTTTCCTTGATCTTCCTGTTGTTGATTTCTAATTTGATAGCATTGTGATCTGAGAAGATGTTTAGTAGTATTTCAAGGTTTTTAAATTTATTTAGACCTGTTATGTGACATAACATATGGTCTATTCTGGAAAACATTACATGTGTACTGGGAAAGAATGTATTTGGGGCTGCTATTGAGTGGAGTATTCTGTATATATCCATGATGTCTAGGTAATTGACTGTGTTGTCTAGATCTTCTGTTTCTTTGTTGAGTTTCTAGTTGTTCTGTCCTTCATCAAAATTCTGTATTAAAGGTTCCTATGGAACCATGGTGCTATTTAACCACAGTTAAAGCATTTGGCTGGTAACCAAAATGTTGGTGGTTTCAACCCACCAGTCACTCCATGGAAGAAAGAAAAAGTAGTCTGCTTCCACAAACATTTACAGCCTTAGAAACCCAATAGGGTTTGATGAGCTGGAATCAATTAGATGGCAGTGATTTGGGGGTTTTATTATTATTTATTATTTTGGTTGTATTACTATTATAGAGTTATCTATTTCTCTTTTCAATTACATTAAAGTTTGATTTATGTATTTGGGACTCTTTCTTTGGATGTGTAAATATTTATTATAGTTATGTTCTCTTCTTGTGTTGACCCTTTAATGATTATATAGTATCTTTTTGGCCTATTTTTGCATTAATGCCTTTTTTAGCAGTAATTAATTTTACACTCCTCTTTTTCAGTTGACATTTGCTTAATATAAGTATTTGTACATCCCATGATTTTTAGCTTACTTTTGTTTTTGTGTCTAAAGTATGTCTCTTGTAGACAGTATATTGATGAGTCATGTATTTCTTATCCATTCTGCTACTCTCTGTCTCTTGAATGGGGCATTTGATCCATCGACATTCAGTGTAATTATCAATAGATATGAATTTACTGCTGTCATTTTGTTACCTCTGTGTGTGTGTGTGTGTGTGTGCACGTGCACATGCATGTGGTGTTGATGATTTTTATGTTCAATATATTTTTCTGTGCTGAGTTCATTTTGTTACGGATTTTCTTTTCATTTCCATCATTGCTGGTGTTAGTGTTTACTGAATCTTTATGATTTTCTTCTTTTTAATTTTGGATAGAAAGTTTATTAATTTTCTATGAGATTATCCTGTAATTCATTATCTTCTGACAACTGGAATTCTCCTTCAAAGCAAAAATGGCCAGACTTTGTCTCATATACTTTGGTCATGTTGTCAGAAAACCAGTCCTTGGAGAAGGATATCATGCTTGGTGAAGTAGAGGGTAAGTGGAAAAGAAGAAGACCCTCGATGAGATGGATTGAAACAGTGGCTTCAATAACAGGCTCAAACATAGCAATGATGTGAGGATGCACAAGACCAGACAGTATTTTGTTCCGTTGTACATAGGGTCACTATGAGTCAGAGTTAACTCAATAGCACCTAACAAAAACAGTATAAACAGTCCATTCATTCTATCCTAATGTCATCTGACTTCTTTAGACACATCTAGGGATTGAGAGGGGCCAAATGTATCTATAGAAAAGGGTTCAGATATTTTCTGACAAATTTTGGTAGAGGGAAGAAGGAAAATTTCTCTAGGAAATAAAGATGATCCTGTTGGATAAGAGAGAAGAGACTGGGAGATTGAAGCTTCTCTACCCTGTGGTGAACATACAGAGGAGGAAAATCTGAAATGTGGCTTATTTTCCAATGGCTAATGGCCGATTGACTTGAAAATTAGTAATAGCTCTAACGCCCACAGTGTTTTCTATCAACAGCTGTCAGTTACCTATTTCCATTTATAAAAGGACCTCAGTGTGACTGATCGCTTCAGCAACAGCAAGAACAGAGCAAGGCTGAAGTTGCTACTTTGTTTCCAGCTATCTATATATCTTCACAGAATCTTTTTTTTTCCTTTATTCCATCAGCTGTCTACCTGCCCTTCAATGGGTAATAATTTAAGATCTCTGTTAAAAAAAAATTATGTATAATTTTTATTGTAATGTGAGTGAAAGTTTACAAAGCCAATTCATTTTCCATACAGCAGTTTATACACATTTTGTTTCATGACATTGACTGCAATTTCCCACAATGCAATAGCTCTCTTCCCACTTCCTCCCTGTAGTTACCTCTTCCCTGTGTCCTTCTTTCCTATATATTCCTCCCTCCTGGGCTATCTCCCTACAAATACTGCCCTTCTTTTCTCCCATGATTGGTCATTCTAAGGAGTGTATTGGCCTGACATAAATGTTCATCCTGTATACCTGTCTATTGCTTGGCTGGAACCCATGGGAGTGAGTTCAATTCCAGACCTGATGGGTAACTAGGGGCCACAGTCTCAGGGCTCACCAGGGTCCATCATACCAGTAAACCTTGTCTTTTTTACAATTTTAAGTTTTGTTCCACAGTGTTCTCCCACTCTCTCCAGGATCTCCTACACTGATCCCTCTCTGAGTGGTGGACTGTGGTAGCTGGGCATCATCGAATTCTTTTGGTCTCATGGTCATATAGGCTGAGGTTCATATGGTGCACTAGTCCCTTGGACTAATTGTTTCCATGTGTCTTTGGTTTACTTCATTGTTCTTTGCTCTGGATGAGGAGAGACTCCTTGTTGCATCTAGATGGACACTTCCAAGGTTTTAAGACCCCAGTCACTACTCACCAATGTCAGATGTACACAATATGTTTGTGTAATACATTATGCCAATTGAGCTTGATGTCCCCTGAGACCATGGTCCCAAGCCCACAGGTCCAACAACTCACTCCATCAAGGTAGCTGACTGTGTTAAGTCCAAACTTTTTTTTTAAGGGTAGACCAAAGATTTTATTTTTACTCTTTTTTTCTTTTTTATTGTGCTTTGGGTGAAAATTTACAAGGTAGATAGGTTTCACATTCAACACTTTATACACACTTGATTTCACAGCCTCAATTACAATCCCCAACCATAAAAAACTCTCCTCCCCTGTGACTACCCCTCCCTATGCCTTTCTTATCTATGCATCTGTCCAGCTTTCCCTCTATGTGAATGCTACCCCTCTGATGTTTCATGGTTGATTGATCTAAAGGATACATCTCCCTATGGTAGGTGTTCTGCATGTAAAAGACTTTCTACTTTGGGGCTGAGAGGCAATCCATGGATGTGAGTTCATTTCTAGGCCTGAAGGATAACCCGGGGCCATAGTCTTGGGGAGTCCACCACTCTATATGACCAGTAATTCTGGTCATTTTTTGTGTTTTTTAATTTTGTTCCACATTTTTCCATCCACTCTAACCAGGATCTCTAAATCTGATCCCTTTCTGAGTGGTTGGCATTAGTAACAAGGCACCATCTATATCTTCCAGTCTCAGGGTCATGAAGGCTGAAGTTCTTGTGGTCCATCATATCTTTGGATTAATTGTTTCCAAATGACTTTGATTTTTTTCACACTTCTTTGCTCCAGAAGAGAGGAGACTAATAGTTACATGTTAAATGGTCACTCAAAAGCTTTTAATACCCCAGTCACTACTCACCAAAGTAGGATATAGAACAGGATTTTTATGTGCTACATTGTGCCAATTGAGCATGATGTCCCTGAGACTATGGTCCCGAGCTTGAAGACCCAGTCATTCTCTCCCTCAAGATGTTTGGTTGTCTCTGAGAAGCTACTCCAACCTTGACTTCTGTTACTTCTGTAATGTATGTGGATAATTTTATACCACAGATGCATGTGTAATATTTATCTTCAGCCAGATCTATCCTTGATCTTAGATATTGCCGTTTTACTACTCCCACCTGATCTTCTCCCCTGTCTATGCATTTACCCATAGCCTAGTGTTTGCTGCCACTGGTAATGCAGTATTGTGCACATAACAGTATTTGCCTCTGTTGTTTATACCTTTTTGTTTCTGTGTTCTCCTTTTCCCCTTTGTCACTGTGCTGGTGACACACTCTTGCCATACCTTCCCTCACCTCATCCAAATCAACATGTGACCCCCAAATAGTCAGAAATTTCCCCTGCCTCCCTCCCATCCTCAGTAATCAACAAAGTGAATTCCCTTCACTGCGTAAATGTTTTCTTGACTTTTTACAATTATTTCCTCTTATAGTATTTGTTCTTCTTTGACTGACCTATTTCATTCATAATATCCTCCAAATACATCCATTTTGTGAGGTGATTTGTGAATTCTTCATTCTTTAATGTTTCATAGTATCTCGTTGTGTGAATGTACTATAGTTTGGTTATCAATTCATCTGTTGATTGGCACTTAGGTTGTTTCCATTTCTTTGGTATAATGAATTGTGCTGCAACGAACATGGATGTGCATATGTTTATTTGTGTCCTAGCTCTCTCCTCTGTAAGATATATTCCTAGTAAGAGAATTTTTAGATTAAATGGTATTGCTATTTTCAATTTTCAAGGAAATGCCATATTATTTTCCACAGTGGTTGTACCATTTTATAGTCCTATCAGCAGTGTATGAGAGTTCCAATCTCTCCACACCCTCATGAGCATTTGTTATTTTCTGTCTTGTTGAACTTTGCTGTTTTTGCTGGTGTGAGATAATATCTCATTGTTGTTTTGATTTTCATCTCTATAATGGCCAGTGATCATAATAATTTCCTCCCTTGTTTGTTGGCCACTTGCATATCTTCTTTAGTGAAGTGTCTGTTCATGTCCTTTGCCCATTTTTGTCCTTTTTGTGTTGAGGAGTTGAAATTTTCTGTACAATTTAGAGATATGTTCCTTATCAAATATGTCAAAATACAAAAATCAGTTGACTTTCTCTGCAACAACAAAGAGACCACTGAAAACGGAGTAAGGAAAATGATACAATTTACAGTCCAAAACCAAACTAAACTCACTGCTATTGAGGTGTTTCTGACTCATAGAGACCCCTTCTTGGGTTTCCTTCCAAGGAGTGGCTGGTGGGTTTGATTTTTCTTTTTTCCCCAGTCTGTAGGTTCTCTTTTTATCCTTTTGGAGAAGTCTTTTGACACACATAAGAATTTAATTTTTAAAAGGTCCCAGTCATCTAGTTTCTCTTCCACAGCTTGTGCATTTTCAGTTATGCTTGATAGACTATTTATGCCATAAGTTAGGGCACCTAGATTCTCCCATATTATATCTCTGATGAACTTGATGGTTTTGAGTTTTACATTAAATTTTTGTTCCAACTTGAGTTCACTTTTTATGTATGACGTGAGGTATGGGTCTTGTTTCATTTTCTGCAAGTGAATATCCAATTTTGCCAGCACCATTTATTAAACAGGCTATCTCTCCCCCATTTAATGGGTTTTGGCCTTTTGTCAAAGATCAGCTGTCCATAAATGAATGGGTCTCTTTCTGGTTTC
Source organism: Orycteropus afer afer (assembly GCF_000298275.1). NCBI lineage: Eukaryota > Metazoa > Chordata > Mammalia > Tubulidentata > Orycteropodidae > Orycteropus > Orycteropus afer. Next base: position 3,181,602 of record NW_006921682.1, on the reverse strand, counting down.
TTGATTCTGTTCCATTGATCTATGTGCCTATCATTGTACCAATACCAGACTATTTTGACTGCTGTGGCTATATAGTAGGTTTTGAGATAGAGGAGTGTGAGACCTCCTACGTTGTTTTTCTTCTTCAGCAGTGCTTTGTTTATATGAGGTCTCTTTCCTTTCCATCTGAAGTTTACTGATTGGTTTTCCCATGTCCTTAAAGAATGTTGATGGTATATGCAATATGGATCACGATTGCATTGAATGTATAGATGGCTTTGGGTAGCATTGACATTTTCGCAATATTCACTATTTGCATGAACATGGAATGTTTTTCCATTTCTATAAATCTCTTGTAGTTTCTTGTAGCAGTTTTTTTTGTATAGGTCTTTTGTGTTTCTGGTAAGATTTGTTCCTAAGTATTTTATCTTTTTGGTAGTTATTGTAATGGTTGGGAGCTCTGGTGGCATAATGCTTAAGGCGTTTGACTGCTAACCAGAAGGCTGGTGGTTCAAACCCACCAGCCACTCCTCAGAAGGAAGATCAGGTAATCTACTTCTGTAGAGATACCACCTCAGAAACCCAAGGAGGGGTTGCTATGGATCAGAAATGACTCAGCAGCTGTGAGTTTGGTTGGGTGTTGGGTTGCAAATGGTATTGTTTTCCTTACTTCCTTTTCAGAAGCCTCTTTGTTGATACAGAGGAGTCCAACTGATTTTTGTATTTTAACATTGTATCCTCTCACTGTGCTGAACCATTCTGTTAGTTCCAGTAAATTTTTTTGCTGAGTCTATTGGGTTTTCTATGTATAGGATCATGTCATATGCAAATAGAGATGTCTTTACTTCTTCTTTGACAATTTAGATGCCTTCTTTTTCTCTTTCTGGCCTTTTTCTTTTCCTGCCCTACCTAGTACTTCCAAAACAATAGAAGTTAAATAGAAGTGGGGATAGAGGGTATCCTTGTCTTGTTCTAGTTTGCAAGGGGAATGCTTTGAGTCTTTCTCCATTGACAATAATGTTGTTTGTTGGTTTTGCATATATGCCCTTTATTGTTGTTCTGGTTACCTAATGCCACTCTGACAGGAATATACCACAAACAGGATGGCTTGAACAAACAGGAGTTTATTCTCTTACAGTTCAGAGACTAGAAGCGAGTTCAAAGTGCCAGGCTCTAGGGGGTGTGTGAAAACCCCTTGACCTTGGGCTTCAGCTCTACCTCTTGCTTCTGGCCTACTGAAGCTAGAGACATCTCTTCACTTAGGCAGCTACTAGAAGCTGAGGCTAACAAGCCCAAGGTCAACAAATAAAATGGCACAGTCCTAATGTTACCAAACCACACAGCAAGCCATTAATTCAAGTCCATTGAAAGTCCCAAAGTCGGTAGATCATGGTAGGCTGCTGAACAATTACATGGCAACATGCAGGATTCAAGCATGCCATAAGCTAGAGACCATTCCCAAAGCTATTTTTTACATATGGGAAGTGTCCACATCCCGAAAGCAGCTACTCAGCTGCTTGTGGTAAGTCCCACCATGGAGGTGATTGCCAGTCTCATCATGGGGAATCACTACCACCAGCCGCCCAGCCACTCAACCAGGCCCAGCCAGGTTGACACACAAATTTAACCACCCCAATTATGTTGAGGATTTCCCCTTTTATTCCTATTTTGCTGAGAGTTTTTATCAGGAATGGGTGTTGGATTTTATCAAATGCCTTTTCTGCATCAATTGATATAATCATATGGTTCTTTTGTTTTATTCATGTGATACATTACCTTGATTGATTTTTTTTTTTTCCCTGATGATGAACCATCCTTGCTTACTTGGTATGAATCCCACTTGGTCATGGTGTATTATTATGTTTTTATAAAGTTCTTGGATTCTGTTGGCTAGGATTTTGTTGAAGGTTTTTGTGTCTATAGTCTGTAGCTTTCCTTTTCATTGGTGTCTTTCCCTGGTTTTGGTATCAGTGTTATGCTTGCTTCATAGAATGAATTTGGGAGTCTTCCATCATTTGTATGTTCTGGAATAGTTTGAATAGTACATGTGTCAGCTCTTCTCTGAATGTTTAATGGAATTCTCCAGTGAAGCCATCTGGCCCAGGATTTGTGTGTGTGTGTGTGTGGAGGAGATATTTTATGACCTGATTAATGTATTCTTTCGTTATGGATCTGTTCAAATATTCTACCTCAGAATGGATTAGTTTAGGTAGGTCTTGTGTTTCTAGAAATCTGTCCATCTCTTCTAGCTTCTCTAATAAGTTGGAGTACAGTTAATCATAATATTCTGTTATTATCTTTTTTATTTTAAATGGTTTTGTTGTGATGTCATCATTTTCATTTATTGTTCATGTCATTTGTATCTCCTCTTTCTTTTCCTTTGTTAAATTTGCCAGGGGTTTGTCAATTTTGCTAATCTTTTTGAAGAACCAGCTTCTTGTCTTGTTGATTCTTTCTATCATTCTTTGTTTTCTGCTTCATTTATTTCTGCTCTGATCTTTATTATTTCCTTTCTTCTGGATACTGTAGGTTTCTTTCTCTTTTCTTTTTTTTTCAGTTGTTGGAGTTGTTGAGTTAAAGTCATGATCTGGGTTCTTCTTTTTTGATGTGTGCATTTATTGCTATAAATTGGCTTCTGAGTACTGCTTTCACTGTGTCACAAATTTTTTGGTAGGTTGTATTTTCATTCTCGTTTGTTTCCAGGATTTTTTTTCTTTTACACTTTATTTCTTCTGTTACCTAGCAGTTTTTGAGCAGTGTATTATACAGTTTCCACATATTTGATCCCCCTCCCTTGGTCTTCCCATTATTGATTTCTAATTTTATAGCATTGTTATCCAAGAAGATTCTTTACAGTATTTCAATGTTTTTTAATTTTTCAGGCTTGTTTTGTGGCCTAATATATGGTTTATTCTGGAGAATGATCATATGCACTGGAGAAGAATGTGCATTGTACTTTTGTTGGGTGAAGTGCTATGTATATGTCTATGAGGTCAAGTTGGTTGATTGTGTTGTTGAGTCCTGTATCTTTGTTGATTTTTATCCCAGTTGTGTTGTCCTTCCTTGAAAGTTATGTGTTAAGTTCTCCTGCTACTATTGTAGAATTGTCTACTTTCCCTTTCAATTCAGTTAATATTTGTTTTATATATTTTGGAGGTCTTTAATTGGGTGCATATGTATGCTTATGGTAATATCCTTTTGGTCATTTGATCCTTTTAACATCATATAGTGCCATTCTTTTCCCTTTATGCTGCTTTTCACCTTGATATCTATTTTATCAGAAATTAATATTGCAACTCCTGTTCTTTTTCAGTTGCCATTAGCTTGATTTTTTTTTTCACCCCTTGATTTTTAATTTATTTTTATTTTTGTGTCTAAGGTGGGTCTTTTGTAGGCAGCATATTGATGGATCTTCTTTTCTTATCCAATCTGCCACTATCCTTTTCTTGACTTGTGTATTTAGTCCATTTGCATTGAATGTAATTAGTGATAAGCATGAATTGATTGCTGTCATTCTATTGTGTTTTCTGTTGTGTTGTTGGTGATTTCCTTGTTAAAAATCATTTTCTGTACTGAATCCATTGTGTTATCTGTGTTTTTTCTCTTTTCTTCATTAATGCTGATTTTGTGCTCACTAAACCCTTGTGATTTTCTTCTTTCTTAGTTTGATGAGAATAAATTTTATTTTTCTTTGTGCTTACACTGAAGTAAATTCTTATCTCCCTAAGTTTGGAATACTCTGCTTTATAAAGAAATTGTCCAGACTTCCTCTACATTTGAAAGTTTTGTAATTAAAACTTTTATTCCCTCTATTTGCTTTGTTGCTGGTGTGTCATTTGCAGATTTATTCTCCTGTTTCTCTATTCAGATTTTTTTATGAGTCATTTTGAGAATCCTCTTCTGGTTTGGTTTCTAGATGGTGGTGTCAAGTGTCTTGATTTTAATTTGTTGTTCCCTGTTGTGGGTTTTCTATTGGAAGGACTCCCTTTAGCATTTCTTGTAATGTTGGTCTGTTTTTCACAAATCCTTTAATTTCTGTTTGTCTGGGAATGTCTTGATTTCACCCTCACATGTAATGGACAGTTTGGCTGGATACATAATTCTTGGTTGACAATTCTTTTTCTTCAAGGTTTTGTATATGCCATTCCATTGCCTTCTTGCCTGCATGGTTTCTGCTGAGAAATCAGAGCTTAGTCTTATTGGTTGCCCATTGTAGGTAATATTTCAGTTTTCCTGAGCTGTTTCCAAGATTCCTTCTTTGTCTTTGGTTTTATAAAGCTTGATTATAATATGTCTTGGTGACTTTCTCTTGGGGTCTATCCTGCATGGGGTTCATTTAGTTTTTGGATGGATATCTTTTTTTTTTTTTTCCTTCCTCTTGTTCTGGGATTCCAATCAGGCATGTGTTGTTTCTTTTCATGTCATCCCATATAACTCTTAGGTTTTCTTCATTTTTCTTAAATCTTTGTTCTGATTTTTCCTCATAGAAGCTGGTGTCAACAGATCTATTCTCTAGCTGGAAAATGTGTTCTTCCACCAGTTCTAGTCTACTTTTATCTCCCTTTGATGTGTTATCTATCTCCATAATTTTAGAGTTCATCTCATGGATTTCTAATTGGTATTTTTTGTATGATTTCTATTGTGCATTTATTTTGTTATTTTGTTCTTGAATGATTTGCCTGAATTCATCAAGGGTACTGTATATCCTCTTATTGCTACTATTTATGATTTCCTTGAGCTCTTATAGGGTCCTATGCATATATCTTTGAATACCATATCAGATAGTTCTATTGCTTGTTCTTCCTCAGGGAGATTTCCCAATTCTTTAGTTTGGACACATGTTTCTGCTATCTTGTCCTGTTTTTCTTGGTTGGATTTGAAGTTGTCTGTTGTTTCCTAGACATTTTGAAGTTTCTGCCCTTATTTGTTAGTAATGTACTGATTTGTTTCACCTTGGTTTTATGATTAACTATATATCTGGAAGTGTGGAGTATGTGTATTTCTTTGGTTGTTAACTCCACTGTACTGGGTCACCCTCCAGTTTTCACTGTGTTGGTGGTATCACTGCTAGGCATGTGGGTGCAGGTCTCTGTTTATTGTGGAGGGGATTTGCAGTTGGAATGAGCAGGTGTTGTCCACTGTCTGTCATTGATCTTGTGGTGCAGAAGCTATTGGTGTTATTTGTCTGTTGGGTGATGTGGTTAGTGTAGTAGCTATGGTTGACAAGTGGAGGTTTAATATGTTCCTCCCATTGGATGAGGCAGGGGGGAAAAAAGAACAAAGAGAAGAAGAAATGAAAAAATAGAGCAAAAATAGATGTTAAGAAATAGGGAAAGGGAATATAAGAAAAAGAGTGAAAACACAAGTGGGCAAGTGGGAAGGATGAAATTTTGGCTAAAAATAGAAGAAAATGAAGAGGCAACGGGGCAAGTGCTCAGATATAAAGGAAGAAATATTGGGCAAGAGGATAGTACAAAATTGAAGGGAGGATAAGGTATTTGAGGCTGGGTCCCTCCAGTTATATTCAACCAACATCTCTGGGAACTGGCCATTATGGCAGAATCTGCTCACTCACTAGAGCATTTGCACAGGAGAAAGGAAATTGATGCAAGAAGTGGCCCCCAGGGGAGAAAGCCAGAGTCTGTCTTCTGTGCTTCTTGTTGTTGTTGTTTTTATGTGCCTTCGAGTCAGACCCAACTCATAGTGACTCCTCCTTGGGTTTCTGAGGCAGTATCACTGTGAAAGTAGATTGCCCCACATTCCTTATGAGGAGTGGTTTGTGGGTTTGAACTGCCAGCCTTCTGGTTAGCAGTCAAGTGCCTTAGGCACTGCACTACCAGAGTTCCTGTGCTTAGTGTGAGATATTTCAGTCCGTGATACAGGTGTGGAAAGAACAGTCATAGCCCCTGGCTCCATCTGGAACATTCTGATGATGATGGCACCCAGCCATCAATCAAAGTCCCATGGTTCAAACCCACCAGTAGTCTCAAAGGACTATGGGCCACCCTCCTCCACTCACATCCACAAATTGTGAAATCCCAGGCAGCATTTCCACTCTGTGCTAAAAAGAGTTGCTAAGAATTGGACCTGAGCCCACTGCTGTACATTTGATTTGGGGTTCTGTTTGTTTGGAGAGAGCTTCTCTTCCCTTCCTTCCACTCTCTTCCAGATTCTGTGGCAGCTTAAGTTAAGGGGGTCCTATTCCATTTCCCAGTATGATCTTTGTCCCCACTAGTGGCCCCAGCTCACTCCAGTATGATGATTCTGAGTCTTTAACACTCATGGGTTCTGTGATTTTTTTTCTCCCCTCCTCAAATTCCTTTATATTTCTAATGATTTACGTTTGGCCCAGCTGGCTAAGCAAGTTTCTTCATTTTTCCCAGTTGTTTATCCTGTTCCCTTTCACTGTCTTCACTAGATCTAATACTTTGTCTTCCCATTATCTGCTTATAATGCCAGTTTCATTATTTGCATCTGCTTGACCAAGTTCCTCAAAATCTCTGTTGATAGAGGGATCTAGCATGCAGTCTGTTACAAAGACATCATCTTCTCTTTCTCTAATGGGACAGGGTTTTAAAGTAGTGTTGTTATCCCCTGTGAGCAAAAATAGGAAAAATTTACAATAAAATGATAAAATGAGCAGAAGGGAAAAAAAATAAGTGTAACTAGTTGTTGTTGTTGTTAAGTGCCGTCCAGTCGTTTCTGACTCACAGCGATCCCATGCACAGCAGAACAAAACACTGCCCGATCCCACGCCAGCCCCACAATCCCTGCTATACTCGAGCCCATCATCGCAGCCACTGTATCAATCCATCTCCTTGAAGGCCTCCCCCTCTTTCGTCGACCCTCCACCCTACCAAGCATGACATCCTTCTCCAGGGAATGGTCCCTTCTGACAACATGACCAAAATAGGTGAGACGAAGTCTGGCCATTCTTGCTTCCAAGGAGCATTCTGGCTGCACTTCCTCCAGGACAGATCTGTTAGTTCTTTTAGCAGTCCCCGGTACTTTCAGCATTCTTCTCCAGCACCACAACTCAAAAGCATCAACTCTTCTTCGGTCTTCCTTATTCATTGTCCAGCTCTCACATGCATATGAGGTGACTGGAAATATCATGGCTTGTGTCAGGCGCACCTTAGTCCTCAAAGAGATATCCTTGCTACTCAGCACTTGAAACAGTTCCTTTGCAGTTGACTTTCCCAATGCTACACGTCGTCTAATGTCCTGACTGCTGCTTCCGTTGGCATCAATTGTAGAACCAAGCAACGTGAGTTCCTTGACAACCTCAATCTTCTCTCCATTTATTGTGATGCTGCTCCTTGGTCCAGTTGTGAGGATTTTTATTTTCTTTATATTGAGACGTAATCCGTACTGCAGACTGTATTCTTCAACCTTCATCAGTAGGTGCCTTAAGTCATCCTCACTTTCAGCAAGCAAAGTTGTATCATTTGCATATCTCAGGTTGTTAATGATTCTTCCTCCAATCCTGATACCACGTTACTCTTCATATAGTCCAGCTTCTCGGATTATTTGCTCAGCATATAGATTGAATAAGTGTGGAGAAAGGATACAACCATGATGCACTCCCTTCTTGATTTTAAACCATGTAGTATCTGTCCCCTTGTTCTGTTCAAACGACAGCCTCCTGGTCAAGGTACAGATTCCTCATGAGTACAATCAAGTGCTCAGGAATTCCCATTCTTCTCAATGTTATCCATAATTTGTCATGATCCACACAATCAAATGCCTTTGCATAGTCAATAAAACACAAGTAAACATCTTTCTGGTATTCTTTGCCTTGAGCCAAGATCCATCTGACAACAGCTATGATATCCCTTGTTCCACGTCCTCTTCTGAATCCGGCTTGAATCTCTGGAAGTTCTCTGTCAATAGACTCTTGCAAACGTTTCTGAATTATCTTCAGTAAGATCTTACTTGCGTGCAATATTAATGATATTGTTCTATAATTTCCACATTCTCTGGGATCACCTTTCTTTGGAATGGTCACAAATATGGATCTCTTCCAGTCAGTTGGCCAGGTAGCTGTCTTCCAAATCTCTTGGCATAACTGAGTGAGTGCCTCCAATGGGGCATCTGTTTGTTGAAATATCTCAATCGGTATGCCATCAATTCCCAGAGCCTTGTTCTTCACCAGTTCTTTCATTGCAGTTTTGACTTCTTCCTTCATTACCATTGGTTCTAGATCATATGCCACTTCCTGAAATGGATGAATATCGATCAGTTCTTTTTTAGTGTAACTAGAGTCACCTTAAAAGCAAATGAAGGCAAAAATGAAGAAAAATAGACTCTCTTTCCAGATGACATGATCATTTATGTAGGAAATGTCAAGGAATCTATGAGAAAATTACTAGAATTAGTATATGAATTTATCAAAGTCACAAAATACAAAAGTTAATACACAGAAATTAATTTTTATCATTACTAGCTCCAAAAAACAAAAACAAAATAAACCCTGTGTCATCAAGTCAATTCAGACTCATAGCGACTGCCACTGGGTTTCCAAGGATGTAAATCCTTATGGAAGCAGACTGCCTCATCTTTCTTCCATGGAGTAGCTGGTGGGTTTGTACCACCAACCTTCTGGTTAGCAGCCAAACACTTTCACAACTATACCACCAGAGCTTCTTCATTAATCGTAAATAAGGAGCTCTGGTGGCTTAGTGCCTAAGACATTTAACTGCTAACCAGAAGGCTGTCAGTTCAAACCCACCAGCCGCTCCTCGGAAGAAGATTTAATAATCTACTTCCGTTGAGATACTGCCTTGGAAACCCAAGGAGGGGTCACCATGAGTTGAAATCAACTCAAAGGCAGTGAGTGAGTGGTAAATAATTGGAAAATCAATTTTTGAAAAATATATATTTGTAAGAACACCTAACCAAGTAAAAAATAATAATAATAATAAAATATTTAAGAATATATTAAACAAAATATATGAGGGTGCTCCTCACTGAAAACTGTAGGATATTGCTGAGAAAAATTAAGGTAAAGTTACATAGATGGAGAAATATATCATGTTCACAGGTTGGAAAATTCAATATTGTTAAGATGCCAGTTCCACCCAATTCTTTGAATTCAAATCAATTTCAATTGAAATTCCAGCAGACATTTCTATTGAAAGTGACAACCTGATTCTAAAATTTATCTGGAAATTCAGTAGATCTAGAATAGCCAAGACAATTTGAAAAAGAACAAGATGGAGAAATTACACTGATTAAGTAATGAAGATAGTGTAATATTGGCATAAAGATAGATATGGAAAGATATTGAAAAATGAGGGAGTCCAGAAATAGAGTCACACATGTCTGGCCAATTGACTTTCAGCAATGGTGGCTAGAAAGTTCCATGGCACTGGAACTATTGCATATCCATATTAGAAAAAAAATTAAAAGAATCATACCCCTTTCCTCAAACTATATACAAAAACCAGCTGACGATGATTATAGACTTAAATGTAAGGGCTGTTGTTGGTGGTGGTGGTATGTGCCATTGAACTGATTTCTACACATAATGACCTCATGTGACAGAGTAGAAATGCCCCTTAGGGTTTGGTAGGCTGTAATCTTTATGGAAGCTTATCACCAGGTCTTTGTCCTGCAGAACCACTGAGCAGATTCAAACCACCAGCCTTTCAGTTAGCAGCCGAGTGATTAACTATTACATCACCAAGCTATAAAATTTGTAGAAGAAAACAATGGAGAAATTCTAGTACTCTTGGTTTTATAAAGACTTTTGAATAGGACACTAAAAGCATGAGCTAGAAATCATTGATAAATTAGACAACAAAGTTAAAAATTTTGGTTTTTGAAAGACATGAGAAGATGAAAAGACATCCCACTGCGTGGGAGAAAATTTTGCAAAGCATGTACTTGACAAAGGACTTGTATCCAGACTATATGAACTCTTCCAATCAATAATAAGACAGAAAGCCAAATAAAAATTGCACAAAAGATTTGAACAGTTCACTAAAGAAGGTATATAATTGGAATGAGAAGATTAAAATGCACTAAATATCAAGGAAATGGAAATTAAAACTACAATGAGACACTATTCTACATCCATAACTTAAAAAGACAGACATTCAAAATGTTGTTGAGGATATCAAGCAATTGAAACTCTCACAAAGTGCTGATAGGAATGTAAAATTATACAGTCACTTTGAAAAAACTGTTTAGTAATGTATTCAAAAGTTAAACATATGAACCAGCCATTCCACTCTCAGATATTTACACAAAAGAAATGAAAACATATATCGACCCATAGACTTGTATGCAAACATTTATAGCAGTTTTATGTACAACAGTCAAAAATTGAAAAAAATCCAGATATTATCATCAAATAATGAATAAAACAAAAAATTGTGCATTCATCCAATGAATACTATTCAAAAATGAGATAAACTATGTAATAAAATGAAACAGATCATATCAAAATCATAAAGTTGAATGTAAGAAGCCATATATAATAATTCGATTTATATGAAATTCTAGAAATGAAAAAAAATAAAAAGCTGTGACAAAAATATAGATCCATGTTGACTGAAGCCACAGGCAGAGAGGAATAGATTGAAAAGGAGCAAGAAGAAATTTTAGATCATAATAAAAATATTTTCTATCTTGATTGTGGCAGTGATTTCATAGGCATGTATGTTGAATTGTACATTTAAAATGAATGCAATATACTGCACATAAATGATACCTCAATAAAGTTGATAGCCTAATACTATGTTTCTGTAATCTAATTTCTGGAGTTTGAACTCAGATTTTCCAAATAACATTGTTTACCTCCCAATTATCATAAAATGAGGGACCCATTCCATATCTATTTTCCTTTCATTCTTGCACGCATATGCCAATCGGCCACTCTACTCACAAAATAAAGAAAAGCATGAGGGTCTTTTTAAGCTAATGCAAAATATCTGGGTTTTCCTACAACAACAACAACGTGTGTTTATGTGTGCCCTTTTCCCCAAAACTCATTTTTATGTTGGGGACATATAGAGAGGTAAGTGCTGCAGTTGTGTGTGATTATTAAATGATTACAAGCACAGGAATAAATTGTAGAATGAATGTGTCCTGGTTTCCTAGAGCTTTTGCAATAAAATATTACAAAGTGGATGGCTTTAAAGAACAGAAATTTATTGTCTCACAGTTCTGGAGGCTGGAAGTCCACATTCAGAATATCGCTGTACACAACCTCTGTCTGGTTAAAAGGAAGACACCATTGTGCCTTTCAGCTTCTGGTAACATCAACCGTTTCTTTACTTATAGATGTATCTTTACATTCTGTTCTCTCCTTTAATAAGACACTGCTCAGACAGAATGAGAACCCACCCTATTCCAGTATGACCTAGCTATCTTCATTGATCACATTCTTAAAGAAAGACCCTATATTCAAGCATTCATAGGTATGGGGGTTAGGAGTTCAGTATATCTTTTTGGAGACATAATTTAATCCATAGCATACTGTAACTCTTAATCTTTGACCACACATAAATTATGGCACATTTGGAGAGGCTATGATGAAGGATCAATCATTTTCAGATCAGTTGAATCAACACATGAATGCTTCATAAGTGTCCTGGCCTTCCTCATACTCATGTCACCTGCTATGTGGAGGGTCAACTTACATAGTTTGCATCATTCACTCTAGTGAGTATATTCTTCTGGTGGGGAGTCCTTAAAGTAACAATTAGTTAGCTTGATGCTATAAATTTACTGTGACCCCAAAGCGAGTCACAATAATTCCTCCTTATCCCAAGAATTAAAGTACGGTATCTGGAGAAGTTTTGATACTGTTTTTTTTTTACATACCCATTCCTATTGCTGTAAACAAGCCAGGACTGATATTTGTGTAGAGTCTGATTTCTGCCACTAACAAATGTCAGAAGTGTTTGATGACTTGAAGATGGGTAACTGCAGTTGAAGTGAGAGCCTTGTAAACCTCTGTCTACCACTGAGGACAAGCTAGTGTTGCTTCTGAGCTGTTGTTGTTGTGTGCCATTGTGTTGATTCCAACTCATAGTAACTCTAGAAGGCAGAATAGAACTGTCCCATAGGGTTTCCTAGGCTGTAATCTTTGCAGGAGCAAATAACCAAGTCTTTACACCCAGAGCGTAGCTGGTAGGTTCAAACCTTTTTGTTGACCTTTTTGTTAGTAGCCAACTGCTTAACCATTGAGCCACCAGTGATTCTTTATTTCTAAGATAGAGCACATTGGAATCCTGACAATTTTTTTTAATATGATCATAAAATATTTTATTCTAATCAGCGGCCCTCTGGTCAAAGACTCTAATTAGAGGGACAGTAGATATACTGGCAAGGTTTCTTAGAAACAGTAGAAACCAGCATCTCCCCTCACAGCTATATGAAATTAAAAACTGTTTCAAGATATGTACCATACGCACATAAAAGAATACATCAGGGAACATGGTGAGATCTTTGCATTAGGTGGATATTAAATGCTGTAGGAAATGAATAATAAGCAACCAGAGAAGTACACTGGAAAGCGAGGAACACAAATCAAGACATTCCTCCACAACACTTGGTTCCCAGACTTTTTAGAATGTACTTTGATTAAGAAAGTGAAAACAGATGCAAGACTTAAAACTCATGAAAGACTTCATCAAAAGGAAAATGAGTGAATACGACAATAATTCTTTTTTTAGAATCCTTAAAAACTATCGAGTGTTCTGTTTGAAATTATGAGAAACAAAATTAATCTTTTTATGACAAACCAAAATTCTTTAATATAAGTCAATAACAAGTCCAGCACTATGGTTTTCATTTTTCTGATGGCTGTAGATTTGCATAGTGAAGTAGGAGCAGGAAGGATGATCCTTATATCCACTGAAGAAATTGGTGATAAGATGTTAGGCTAGTGGAGAAATGAAAGATCAAAGAGAATCTTTGAAAAGATAATAAGATATGTGAATGCATTCATAGAGTGTGACATAGCTGTTAAGATATATTTGGTTACGAGATCTTCCAAAGTCCCTTTACATTGGGTCCCTTGTGTGTTTTCATTGAATTGATTTAAGAGATTCTATAGAGGTTATCAAGGAAACTGCTGACCAGCTGTTTTGCCTTAATGTTCATTTTGCAAAATATTCATTCTTCAAAAATTCAGAGATGGGATGTATTTTTTTAAGAGAGCAGAAATTTTCAAGGACATCTAGGCTTCACTATTTACCTTACAGAAAAACTGGGTAGGAGAGTGTAAGGATGACCTGCTACCCATGGGTCACTCTATAGTATGAATGCTAGAATGGATTTTGCCTTCATCTTTTGTTTGTTTGTTTCCTAGTTTCGGTATCTGATTCATTTATTGCAATGATATTTCCTGTCTTATAACCTAATTTATAATTCTATTGCTACTCCTATATAGTTATCTTTCACATTGATAGTGTTCAACAAAGAATTGTTGAATAAATTGTGTTGAACAAATTAGTGTTAAATGACCTGACAGTAAAGCAACAAATTAAGCATAGTATCTATCAGTTTGTCATATTGTGGTGATTTTCTTATTGTTAAAATACGCCACTAGTATTTCAAATACTAGCAGGGTCACCCACAGTGAGCAGGTTTCAGTGACACTTCCAGACTAGGACACACTATGAAGAAGTACTTGGTGATTTACTTCCAAAAATTAGCCAATGAAAACTCTATTAATCACAGAACATTGTCCAAGACTTCAACTCATTTATCTGGACACAACATCAGGAAGACTCAATCACTGGAGAAGGACATCATGTTTGGTACAACAGAGGGCCAGCAGAGACAAGGCAAACCTCAATGAGATGGATATATACAACTACGGCAACAGTGGACTCAGACTTATCAACTATTATGAAGATGGTGCAGGACCAGGCAATATATTGTTCTGTTATATATGGTATCACCATGAGTCAGAGTCAACTCAACAGCAACTAACATACAACAACAAATATCAAGTTACTGGGAAACAGAAAGATGAAAACCCACATACCTAGTATGAGACTCTTTAGACAGTATTTTATTACTGAACTGATTTTCCATTTCTAAATTCTTTTTTTTCCCCCCAGAAATAACTGGAATTCCTTACTTAATATTTGTAGAGTATTTTCAACTACGCTTCCTCCAAAGTCTAATCCTTTTTTCGAATAGTCACTACAAACTAGACCTTGGAGTCTTCTTTAATGAACTATCACACAGCTCAAGATTTGAAAGCTATGTTTTGTGCTACAATTCAAATTTATATGGATGTCCTACATTCAAATTTCAGGAAAGTTCTACAGTTACTTTTTCCCTGAGTACAAAAATCCTTAGTCATCCTTTCTTCATTCTCAGGAAGTGATGGAAGCAGTGTAGAATTAAAGGATCTCTAACAATTGGGCTGTTAGATCAGATAATGCTTAACTACCAAGTACCCAGGATTTTGTTTTTCACTGTCTTATCATATCACCCAAAGAAGGAAGAGAACTTTGAACACTCTTCCTGAGAATAATTAATGGATTTGCTATGCTTGGAATGCATAATGGGAAGAATTCCAGAGAATGTGCCTATCCTTGTCAGTGACCAGAAGAAAATGTACAAATCATTCTCAAGAAAATATCTCTGATTGTATATCCTATTAACAATTGAGAGTACTGTTCTGGATTTAAAGCAGACTTTAAAACCCATACCTAAGCAGAAATGCTATTTTAATAGACACGCAAAGACAAAGACTAAAAAAAAAAACTACCTTATCAGGTTTATATTAGTAAAAACTCCACATGTCTTCCTTTGCAGACAGTCTTTGGCAATGATTCTAATTCTGTCTAAGATGTTCATTAGTTGTATGACTTGAATGAATCAATACCTTTTAAAATAACTCAAAAAGTTGTTTGCAAGATTAAATAAATTCGAAGGTGTAAGATATTTAATACTGTGTCTGGCATGCCAAAGTCATTCCTTAAATGCTAGTTTACTTTCCTTTCTCCTTTCTCCATATGTAACATTTTTAATTTATTTTGCATACCACTTGGACTTTTATTTCAACTTTTGGAAAATACACTTTAATATTTGTGCTTCAGGAGTACTATGAAAGAATGTTCCCCAGTAGACACCCCACTAGCACAGTGAAGAAAAGCATATAACATTTTGTGAAAATCAGGGTCAAAGCTCTTTTGTAGGTCTTGAAGCTAGTTAAGTATTCTTACACCAAAGCATGTTGTACTTCTTCACCTGATCAAAGTGACTGAGGTTGAAACAAGTGTGCAGAACACTTTAAGATTCTTAAGTGATCATGAGAATCAAAAGAAAATTATCATTGTATCACATTACATCTAATAGGGTATTTATGAATGAAAGTACATTGGGATGGATACCACTTGGGAAAAAAAAAAAACTTGGTGAAATGAGAATTCTACCAGCTCTTTTAAGATCTTTATGCATGTACTCAATGTGGCATATTTTTGAGAAACTGAAGTAAATAATAGGACAAGGAAAGGGGAGTCTGAATTTTTTTTTATGTTTTTTCCTGGACAGAAAGTGTTACAATTTGTACTTTTAATGCTCTAATCATTCTGGCTAAGTGATGATATGGTTAAAATGTTATGATGAGACCAGCACAGATGTATCTTTGCTTTTGGTCAGGATTTAATAAATCAAGACCTTGTCATGGACTGAACTTGGTCTTCTGAAAAATATATGTTGAAGTTTAATCCCCTGTGCTTGTGAACATGAGCTTGTTTGGAAATGGGGTTTTTATTTGAAGATGTGATCAGTTAAATTAATATTGTCATGCTGGGGTAAGATGGGTCCTAATCCCTTCTGAGTGGTGTCTTATAAAAGGGAAGAACAGACACAAAGATAGTGTCCTATGAGGGAAGATGCATCTACAAGCCAAGGAAAGACAAGGATTTCTGGGACTCACCAAAAGCAAAGAGAAATACATGGAACAGTTCCTTTCTCAGAGCCCTCAGAGGAATCACCATGAACAATACCTTGATTTGGGTTTCTACCTTCCAGAGCTATGAAACAATAAATGTCTGTTCTTTAAAACCAAATACTTTGTGGTATTTTATTACGGTAGCCCTAAGAAATTAAGTGAGGTCTTTAAAGGAACTACCATCTAAAATCTGTAATGTGTTCTCCAGTCCTTCCAACTGATCAATCCATCAGCAAATAATACATTTTCCTGTAGGTACAATTCAGAAGTAAATGACCACTCTGGATGTAATGATTAGAATCAGTCTTATCAGTTACCTTCATAACATTTATTTCCAAACACTCTTCATTACTTGTAGAGCTTGTCTCCCTCCAGGAAGAGTGAAAACACTTGAAACTTGCTGTTGAGACTCCCTTTGTACTAGTACGTGACATATGATCCAATTCTGGCCAATGATTTCTAAGAAAATCTGTGTAGTAGCCTTGGAAAAGATTTTTTTCTCCAGTTAAAAAGATATGTGCAAGACAAAACTGCTCTTTTAACTTTCCTTTGGAGGTACCTATGTGAAGACATGATATATGAAGATGTAGCGGCCATTTTCGAACCAGAAATACATAAGTACAACAGCTATTATAAAACCAGGGAAAAACCTGAAGGTGAAAGCCAACACACTGAGGATGTCCCAGCAGAAAGAAGATTCAAACACCTGGTCCTTGATGAGTTCTTCTTAGCTACAGACTTCTTGTTAAGTAAAATCATACGTTTTTTTATTATTTGATCTGTTTCAATTGTGGCATACTTTACTGGTAGATGAACACATTCCCACTGGTATAATAGTTCTTGTCAGAGAGTGAATCCAATCCAATAAAATCAATGCTGGTAAAGCTTTAAGGCACTTCCCATTAGGGTGATTAAAAGATTATTGAAATCTATATCTCCTTCCACTTAACATTCTGCGTTTAAAATTCTCACCAGCGTAGGCTTGATGGTGTTCATTCTTTCCACAAACAAACTTTAAATTCCTAAATTTGGCAATCTTATCTATGCATCGTGTCTTGTGGTAGGCTCCAGGGATACAGATGGAAATATATAAAACCATTCTCTACTTCTAGGAACTCACCTCCTTCCAAGTGTCTAGGTAATTCTAATGTGCAGACTGTATGGAAAACCATTGCCTTAGAAACTGTAAGGGAAAAACTTTGGAAAACTGGAAGAAGAGCCTAGTTGAAAAAAGACTGAGCACTGCAGCTTCAACCCTTCTAACTACCGACATCTGTTGTATGTCTGCTACTCCCCCCAAGTCACCTACATTTTGACCAGTTCCTAAACTCAAATCTATTTTCAAAAGGCAAGATTTATCACTTCTAAAAGGAGTCAAAAGAATGTATCCAGGAGGACATTTATGTGATTACATGTGTTCTGTTTTGCTTGTTGATGTATCAATTTACCTTAGAGTAGCATCTTGATAAATATGATAAATATTTCTGTATTTGAAATATTGAAACTTCCACCTACATGATCTTGGATTCTGTCTCACCTTCCTGAGGATATTGTATTGAAGTGAGGTGGTAGTTACACAAATGACATTCCAGACATTTTTCTCTCACTGAATTTTAAACAAAAAGAAAGCTCAAAGCCCTTCACTCTCCCTTTGGTTAAGAATTCTGTCACAGAGATCTAAAGGGTTCTGCAGTCCTAGAACAGAGCTGTTGCTTTTCATACGACCTGCGCGAAGATGGAAATCCCTCTCTCCCACTTCTCTGCACCACTGACCTCCTAGTCAGTATGATTCAGCACTTGGTGAAACCTATGTAACCTAACTTGGAATGTTCTACCTGAACTTTGGTTTCAAAAGAGTGGCAAGTCTTCAAACACTGACCATTTACTAATTAACTGAAAAGATTGAATTCCCCAAACTGTGAGGTACAGTTTGAAGCTAAAATTTTAACACAGGAAATCTCTATAAAAAAACAAATTCTCTTGGGATCTCTGACACGTCTGAGCATTTATATCAGATCTTGCCTCTAGATAGCCTAACTATTGTACCTTATATCTTTTAGATATTGTTTCTTCTTTTTCTTCTTCCCCAAGAGTCTTTAGCCTTTAGAAATTGATCTCTTTCATATAAGAATGTCTATTTATAAAAATCATAAAATAATTACTAATAAAAAATCTGTTTTACATTGTGAAGAAATTTTTTGAAACTTATTAGTCCATAGCCTTAAGTATGTTGTAATAAGAGTATTCAAAGTATAACTGAAGATAAGATGAGCCCATTGGTATAAACCTGTCTCCTCCTGGGGACAATATTTCAAACCAACATTCCAAACACACCCAGAGACTACCCTATTTCATACTAAACAATGTGGACTACAGACTTGGGGTCCTCTTTGTTTCTGAAGAGGTTAAAGAGAGATAATAATGTCTTATTCTTTAATATACCATAACTATGAGTGATAGTATACAGAAGTGGGGATATGTGAAAGAGACAGATGAGATTATTCTAAAGAGGGTAGAAGAAAACAGAAATGTGTTTGTTTCCAATGATTAAAGTTCATTCTCAGTGTCCCCATCAAAAGAATTTTAGCTCTAAATCCGGTTCCTTATAGCTTAGCAATCATTAAAAAGACCAAGATTACAGGTCAGATATGAACTGGTAAAACTTCTAAGACTATGACCCCTTGTCACTGTTCAAGCCTGAAATTGACCCCATTCTCGTGGCTTAACTCTCAGTCAAATAATAGACAGGCCTAAGAGCTGAATAACAACAATAGGGAGATGCACTCCTTAGAGCAATCAACCGTGGGAGATCAGAAAGGCAGCATTTGCACTGGAAGAAATGTTTGTTTGTTTGTGTGTTATATGCTGTCCAGTCGGCCCCGACTCATAGCGACCCCTCCTTGGGTTTCCAAGGCAGTTATCACTACGGAAGTAGGATTGCCCAACCTTCCTTCCGAGGAATGGCTGGTGGGTTTGAACCGCCAGCCTTGTGGTTAGCAGTCAAGTGCCTTAGGCACTATGCTACCAGAGCTCCTGGAGGAAATGTAGGGAGACAGAAAAGCACAGGCAAGAAGGACACAGGGAAAGAGTGACCATGGTGAGGAAGTGTAAAGAGAGCTGTTACATTGTGGGGATTGTAATCCACGTCGCAAAACAAAATACCTATGAACAATGAATGGAAAATGAATCTGCTTTGTAAAATCTCACCCAAATCACAACAAAAAGTTATTTAAAAAATAAATAAATAAAAGAAGAAGAAGAATCATTCCAAATTGATGTTACTATTACTATCTAAATTTCATCCATTTAAGCGTTCTGTTACGGCAGCAACCCAAAGACATGACAGACTAAGCAGCCCTTCCTGACTGTAATCTAAAAATGAGTTGGGTTTGTCATTCTACCCAGCTTCCTTTCAAAGCCATGTTTAATGCTCTCACTGAGACACTTATCTAAGCTCTTTTGGAATCCACTTATCTCATAAGAAGGTTAGGTAATTCAATCGAGCACTGAAATACATTTTTTGTTTTGTTTTTGATGAAATTTCTCACTAAGGTTTTGTTGTTCTGAGAGTGTACCTGTCCCTTAGTAATAATTTAAATATTTTTCTTGTAGAGGTGATTTCTTTCAAGGGGGGGCCTGAGCATCATTATACCTTGACAGTGTGATTTTATTGCTACTTTTAGATTTTTACTCAAACAAATGGGAACTGACAGCTGTCTCAAAGATAGTGCCACTATCACTAACTTCCATTTAGTCATATCTCTCTTTAACTAATCAGTATTTAACTGGTGAACAAATGCCTAGTTAAAACAATTCTGATAGGCACATAATGCCATCTAGTGGACAAGCTCCAAATATCAGCCCATGGGACATTTTCCTTCTCACCCTTTCTAAATCTTTATTCTTGAGAAAGCCTGGGCTATTTACCAAGAATTATTGGTTAAGATCACTGAAACGTCGGATAAAGTCAAGATAGCATCTCTTATATTGGTGCACACTTAGGGAAAATTAGCTTACCATCTTGTGTTTCTTGAGATGATTGCCCAATGTGATAGTTCAGTATACACTCAGTTCATCCACATTACAGTAAACTAGCCTGTGTTTGAAAAAATTTAGAGCATACAAGTATAATTGGTCAATTTTCTTGAAATATAATAAATAATAAATGATATTTATATAGCATTTTGCACTGGTAGTGTAGTGCCTAAGGCATTTGACTGCTAACCAGAAGGTTGGTGGTTCAAACCCATAAGCCCCTCCATAGAAGGAAGATGGACCAATATACTTTCATAAAGAAATCCAATGGGAGTCGCTATGCATCAGAATCTACTGGATGGCAGTGAGTTATATAGCATTTTATATTTTCACTAAGTAAGAACTTTATAATTTCATCTAATCCTGACAACTACCTAGTGAATAGAGGAAGGTACTCATATTATACATGAGGGAATTAAAGTTGATGAAAATTAAATGACGATCAGGGTCAGATATCTACAAAAAAACTCAGATTCAATCATATGTTTTCTAATCTACTCTCAGTGTCCTCAATAAACCAACCATATATTAGCTGCCTTAGTTTCTCAGTGATTACAGCACTCATCTATGAAGGTGAACTCACCAGCAGCTCCATGGGAGAAAGATGTGGCAGTCTGTTTCCATAAAGATTTACAGCTTGGAGAAGCAGTCTATTGAAAGAGTGATACTTCATGACCAACTGAGAGCTTTTCCCAGAAATGCGGAGAGGGTTCAGCATTTTCTTATCTATTCATGTGATTAACTGCTCCACTAGACATTAAAGTGAAAACATACAGTTATCTCAACAGATGTTTAAAAGGCTTTTGGTCAAATTCAACTCTTATTCTTGATAATAATGTAAGTCTTACTAGAGAATAAAAGGGTGTCTCCCTAACTTGAGAAATATTGTAAGGAAGAGTTCCACAGTCTTCAAATGCAATGGTGAAATATTACAATTATTTCCAACTGAATACTTTAATAAGGCTACAATTTCTGTTATTAAAGTAGGTATACATAATGACAGCTTACCAAAAAAATAAACAAGAAAATTATCAGAACTTCTAAGATAGTTAAGAAACTGTGCCAGATGTAAGATACCAAACCAAACTTACTGCTGTCGAGTCGGATCCGACTCATAGCGACCCCTCCTTAGGTTTCCAGGGCGGTATCACTACAGAAGTAGATTGCTCCATCTTCCTTCCAAGGAGTGGCTGCTACACTTAAACTATCAATAGCATTCTTATAAAATGGGAAAATGTAATAGAAAGAAAACTGATTCCATGAGCAATAAGAAAAAAGAAAATCACCAGAACACACAAAAATCAAATAAAACAAAGAAACAAAACAACCAAACAGAAAACACTTATAAACCAAATAAGGAGCTCTGGTAGTGTAGTAGATAAGGCATTTGACTGCTAATGAAAACTTAGCAGGTTCAAACCCATCAGCTACTCCTGAGGAGGAAGATGAGGCAACCTACTTCTGTGAAGATTTACAGCATTGGGAACACACTGGAGGTTGCTGTGAGTCAGAATGGACTCAATGGCAAGGGGCTTGGTTTTGCATTTTTGTTTTAAACAAAATAAAAATTGTGAATGGGAGTGGAATTTTATTAAAAAAAAATTTTAACATCTACTGAGATGACAATACAATTCTTTTTTTTATCATGAAGTAATGATGACATTAATTGATAATCTAACATTGATTAAAAGGAATATTGTATAAAGACATTTTTAAAACACCACAATATTCCAAATAGTGAGATGTAATATGTAAGTATTGATTTTTCCCAAAGGAACCTATATTTAGAAGCCATTACAAATAAATTCAAAGAGAATTTTTATTAATATTGACAAGGTCAAATTCATCAGGGAAGAAAATGCAATGAACAGCTAAGAAAATTTTGATGAGAGATATGCCTAACTTGTTATCAAGACCCATTATAAACTTGCATTAAAAGTCAAATATTGTATGAGCCCATTAGTGTAAAAAGTCAAGGAAAGGTTTACTCAGGGAAGGAAATTCACTTTGTTGGTTACCAGCAATGGGAAGGAAGGGGAGGGAAAAATTCAGGCTACATGGGGGTCACAGGTTGATTTGCATGAGGGGATGCATGAGGGATGGTATGAAAAGAGTCTGTGACAAGCATAATGACATTGGGGAAAGGAAGGGCACTGAAAAGTGTACGTAAGATATTGACAACAGAGGCAAATACTATTACATGCACAATACAGCATTACCACTAACACCAAACACGAGACTATGGATAAATGTACAGACAGGTGAGAAGATCAAGTGGGGGTAGGCAAATGGGAATATACCCTAGATTAAGGATAGATTTGGCTGAAGATAATCTTACATATGCATTTGTGCTACAAAATTAGCCACATACATTACAGAAGCAACAGAAGACAGAGTTGGAGTAACTTCTCAGAGACAACCAAACACCTTGAGAGAGAGAATCACCAGGCGTGCTGACTCAGGACCACAGTCTCATCATGCTCAATTGGCACAACATAGTACATAAAAATCTTGTTCTACAACCTAGTGTAGTGAGTAGCAACTAGGGTCTTAAAAGCTTTTGAATGGCCATATAAGATGCAACTACAGGTGTCCTCTCCTCTGGAGCAAAGAAGAATGAAGAAAATTAAAGGCATCTGGAAACAATTAGTCCAAAGATCAGATGGACTACCAGGACCTCAACTTTCACAACTTGAGACCAGAAGAACTAGAAGGTGCCCAGCTATGAACACCAACCACTTGGAAAGGGGTCAAAACTGGAAATTCTGGATAGAGTAGAAGAAAAATATGGAACAAAATTCAAAAACACCAAAATGATCAGAATTACTGGTAGATAGAGACTGGTGGAACCCCTGAGACTATGGCCCCAGGTTATCCTTTGGGCCTAGAAATGGACTCACTTCCATGCATTGGCTCTCAGACCAACAGCTGAAGGACTTACATGCAGAACACCTGTCTCAGGGTGATGCACCCACCTACTCTAGGGAGATGCACCCCTTAGAGCAATCAGCCATGAGACATCAGAGGGGCAGCATTCACATAGAGGGAAAACTGGACAGACAGGAATGCATAGTAAAGAAGGGCACAGGGAGAGGAGAGGAAGAGAGATTTTCATGATTGGGCTTGATAATCGGGCCATAAAATTAAATGTGCATGAACTGTTGAATGTAAAATAAATTTGCACCCAAAGCACAATAAAAATAAAATAAAATAAAAGCATATGGTATCCATACAGGTCTAGATTACTGGATAATGGAACAGAGTTCAAAACACACCCAGTTTATGGTAATAACAGAATGGCAAAGCAGAGGATCAGAATGGCCTACATAGTAAATGATAGTAAGATAAGTGACTTTTCATTTGAATAAAAATTAAAATCAAATGAATTTCACAACTAAAATTGAAAGTAGATTGAAAACATTTCAACAAACTCAGATCAAGCAAAATTAAGAAAGTGAGGAAAAAAAACCATATTAGTAAAAAAATGGAAACATACTTTTACCATTTGGTGTGAAGAAGTTATTCCTAAACTAGATGTTTAGAAGCTATTAAAAAGTTGTTCATTCATTCAACCAATATTTTTTGAACATTCATTAAGAACAGGCATTGTACTTTGGCGAGTAGCAACTAGGATCTTAAAAGCTAGCAAGCTGCCCTCTAGATGCGACGATGGGTCTCTCCTCATCAAGAAGAAAGAAGAAAAACAAAATTAATGGAAACAATCAGTCCTAGCGACTGGTACACCATCCAGTCTGCAACCTATAAAACTATGAGACCAGAAGAACTAGATGGTGCCCGGCTACCACTGTCATCTGCTTGGAAGGGATGCAAGATAGGAGATCCTTGATAGAGAAGGAGAAAAATGTGGAACAAAACTCAAAATCATTTGGAGAAAAAAAAAAAAGGTGGGAACCAGGTTTGGGAACCAGGTTTGCTGGTCCAATAGAGCCTGGTGGAACCACTGAGACTATGGCCCCTAGCTGCCCTTCAGGTCTGGAATTGAACCCACACCTGTGGTTTCCAGCCAAACAAAATACAGGCATGTGAGTTAAACATTCTCAAGTAGACACACGCCCTGGAGAGAACAATCATGGGAGAAGGAAGGGCTGCTTATGCACAGGGAGACAGCTCAGGGGGCAGGAGAGTGTGGAGGGATGGACACTGGGAAGAGGTAACTATGGGAAGGAAGTGGGAGAGGAGCTGTTGCGTTGTGGTAAACTGTGGTCAATGACATGAGACAAAGTACATGTGAACTGCTGTATGGAAAGTGAATTTGCTCTGTAAATCTTCACCCAAATCAAAATAAAAAAATAAAAAATAAATAAAAATTAAAAAATAATAATAAATAAAAAAAAAGAACAGGCATTGTTGTAGGTCCCAAGGATATAGAAGAGAGTAAAACAGGCAAAAACCCCTGCCTTCATGAAACTGGTATTCCAGGGAAGAAGACAAACAATAAACAAAGTAAATCAGTTAGAGTATGTTAGGTGATTGATAGTGTTATGGAGAAACCAAAGGGGACAAGAATAGAGACTGTATGTGGTGGGCTGCCATTTAAAATAAGGTGACAGGGAAGCCTCTCTGAGAAGGACATCTAAGTAAAGGTGTGAAGGAGGTGAAGATGCAAACCATTCAGGTATCTCAAGAAGAGCTTCCAGGCAGAGAGTATAGTGGGAGCAAAGAGTCTACAGCAAGACCATGCTTAGGAGTTAGGAGACCCCTGTGGCTGGAGTGCAGCGATGAAGGACAGTAACAGCAAATAATGTCAGATGGAACGTGCTTAGGAGAAGATTATGTGGAGCCTTGCAAACTGGTGCAAGGGTTTTGGTTTTTAATTTAAATAAGACAGGCAAACTTTGAAGAGTTTTAAGCAGAGGAGTGAAATGATCTGATTTTCTATTTTCACTTATCGCTCTGCCTGCTGGGTTAAGAAGAAACTGAAGGAGGCAGCAAGACCAGTTGTTTGGGTAACCTAGTGCTGCTCTGACAAGAATACACCACAAATGGAATGGCCTTAACAAACAGGAGTTTATTCTTTTACAGTTTGGGAGGCTAGAAGTCTGAGTTCAAAGTGCCAGCCTTCAGGGGCTAGGTGAAAGCCCCTCGACCTAGGGCTTCAGCTCTGCCTCTTGCTCCTGGCCCACTGAAGCTAGAGGAATGTCTTCACTCAGACAGCTACTGGCTGCTGAGGCTAATAAGCCCAAGGTCAACAAATAAAATGGCATAGTCTGATGTTATCAAACCACATGGCAGGCTGTTAATTTAAGTCCATTGTTAAGTCCCAAGGTCGGCAGAGCATGGCAGGCTGTTGAAAAATGACACGGCTACATGCAGGGTCCATGTGTGCCATAAGCTAGAGACTATTCCCAAGACTTCTCCTTATATACAGTAAGAAGATCACACCCCAAAGGCAGCTACTCAGCTGCTTGTGGTAGATCCCACCATGGAGTTGATTGCCAGTCTCATCGTGGAAAATAACTACCACCATCTGTCCAGCCACTCAACCAGGCCCAGCCAAGTTGACATACAAATTTAACTACCACACAAGTTAAGAGGCTATTCCAATTATTCAGTCAAGAGATTACATGACTTGGACCAGAATAATAGCCATGAAAGGCATGAAAAGTGTTAAGATTCTGGATATATGTGAAGGTAGAGCCAAAAGGATTTGCTAACACAGATATGAGAATGTTATTCTCACATTTTTAAATTAATAATTTTGAAATGAAATGATACAAATTTAAGAAATAAGGAACAGATTGAGAAAAAACGTTTGCAAGTATTTAGTTCAAAATTCATTTTTTGAGAGAAGCCTTCCTTCATATACCTGTCTTGGCCATATTACTTGGATGAAACCTAAACACATTGACATCAAGTCAATTCCAACTCATGGCAACACTGAAAGACAGAATAGAACTGCCCCATATGGTTTCCAAGGCTGTAAATCTTTACAAAAGCAGAGTGCTTCATTTTTCTCCCTCAGAGCCATTGATGGGTTCAAACGGCTGAATTTTGGTTAGTAGCCAAATGACTTAACCACTGCACCACCAGAGCTGCTTATTTCTATGATACTCCCCTTCAAATGTTATTCCCATTATTCAGAATATTAATGAAATAAAGATTTTAATCAGTGTGATTATTTATTAATTTCTCTATTAATTTCTTCTCTGCCATTAGAATATAAATTGAGAACATGAACTCTGTTTTGTCCACCAAGAACACTTTTTGAAAAATAATAGACTCAGTAAATATTTGTTGAAAGAATGAATGAAAATGAATCTAAATTATGCATAGAATGGTTACAATTGGGAAGTAAATGTATTTTTCCCACAAAATAGAAAAGTACTCTAAACAGGTAACTCTAGAAAAATATCAACCAATAAACCAATGAGAAATTTTCATGTTGCTCATACAAATAACACTTTTAGATCTCTTATTAATTACTAGTTTCTTTCCTGGAATCTTATGATCTCAGAAAGTGTGTAGGATAGGCAAATGTCAATGCAGGAAGAAGTTGAATTATCATATAATCAGTCAAATAGGAAGAGAAATTGAATGGAATGCTCATCTTTTCAGTTCCAATGTAGTAGGGAAGAAGAAGATGAGAGAGAGGGAAAATCAAGCCACAGAGAAGTATGTTATCTCTTCCCCAACCAGCTCAATTCCCAGAAGTCATAATGTTAGTTCAGTTGAAGGGTGAAACAAAAGCAAAAGACTTTTGTGGCCTACACACAATTTGGAAATTTCTATGTGATGTGAGGGATGGAGGGGACTGTGATAAGGAATATTGTCTCACAAAGTAGCCTCCTGTCAAGACTTTGTGGTCACATCAAAGTTCAAGTAGTTACACACACACACACAGAGACAGAGACAAAGACAGAGACAGAGACAGAGAGTTGTTGTTATGTGCCACTGAGTTGGTTTCAACTCATAGGAAAATCGTCCCTATAAACAAAACACTGCCCAGTCTTGTGTCATCCTCACAATTGTTGGTGTGTTTGAGCCCATTGTTGTAGCCACTGTGTCATCAATTCTTATTGCTGAAGGTCTTTCCCATTTTCATTGATCTTTAAAGAGGTCTTCTGCAGTAGATTTGCCCAACACAACACGTCATTTGGTTTCTTAACAGCTGCTTCCATGGGCATTGGTTGTGGGTCCAAGTAAAATGAAATCCTGGATAACTTCTTTTCTCCATTTTTCATGATGTTGTTTATTTGTCCAGTTGTGAGGATTTGTGTTTCCTTTATGTTGAGGCATAATCCATCTTTGATCTTGGTCAGTAGTGTTTCAAGTCTTCACTTTCAGCAAGCAAAATTGTGTCTTCTGCATTTCACAGGAGGCACTTCTTCCTCCAATCCTGATGCTGTGTTCTTCATATTGCCCAGCTTCTCAGGTTATTTACTCAGCATACAGATTGAATTAGTATATTGAAAGGACACAACCCTGGTGCACACCCTTCCTGGTTTTAACCCACACAGCATACCCTTGTTCTGTTCAATAACTGCTTCCTGGTTTATATACAGTTTCCTCAGAAGCACGTTTAAGTGTTATGAAATTCCCATTCTTTGCAATTGTCTTGGTTCTCCAGTGCTGCTATAACAAAAATACCACAAATGGGTGGCTTTAACAAGCAAGAATTTATTCTCTTACAGTTTAGGAGGCTGGAAGTCCAAATTCAGAGTGCCAGCTCTAGGGGCTGGGTGAAAGCCCCTTGACCTTGGATTTCAGGTTTGCCTCATGTTTCAGGCCCACTGGAGCAAGCTAGAGGCTTTTTCTGACTCATGCAGTTGAGGTCTGCTGAGGCTGACAAAACCAAGACTGACAGATAAAATGCCACAATCCCAAGATTAGCAGGCAACACAAAAGGCCACTGTTCAAGTCCAGGAACTGGAGATGAGGATTAAGCCAAAGACAGGATCCACAACGTGCCCAAAGCTAGTGGCCTGTCTCAAAGTGTCTCTATATATACTGCAAGCAGGCCACACTCCAAAGGCAACTAAGTAGCTGTCCACAATAGAATCTAACATGTAGTTGATTTTACTACATCCAATCTCACCATGGGGAATGATTATATCCACCTGCTAAGGCACTCAAAACCAAACCCTAGCCAAGTAAACACACAACTTTCACTGTTGTTGTTCTTAGGTGTTGTCAAATCGGCTCTGACTCATAGCAACCCTATGTACAACAGAACAAAATGCTGCCCGGTCCTGTGCCAGCCTCACAATCCTTGCCATAACTGAGTCCACCGTAGCAGCTGCTGTGTCAATCCATCTCATTGAGGGCTTTCCCTTTTTTTATTGACCTTCCACTTTACCAAGGACTATAGGAGCTCTGGTAGCATAGTGCCTAAGGCACTTGACTGCTAACCAGAAAGCTGGCAGTTCAAACCCACCAGCCACTCCTCAGAAGGAAGGTTGGGCATTCCTACTTTTGTAGTGATACTGCCTCAGAAACCCAAGGAGGGGTTGCTATGAGTTGGGGCCGACTCGATGGCAAATAACAACAACAACATATCCTTCTCCAGGGAATGGTCCCTTCTGACAACATGACCAAAGTAGGTAAGACAAAGTCTGGTCGTTCTTATTTCCAAGGAGCATTCTGGCTACACTTCTTCTAGGATAGACTTGTTAGTTCTTCTTGCAGTCCCTGGTACTTCTAGTATTCTTCACCAATACCACAATTCAAAAGCATCAACTTTTCTTCAATCTTCATTATTCATTCCCAACTCTCACATGCATATGAGGCAATAGAAAATACCATGGCTTGGGTTAGGTGCACCTTAATCTTCAATGAGACATTTTTGCTCTTCAGCACTTTAAAGAGGTCTTTTGCAGCACATTTACCCAGTGCTTTTAATACATCATCTGATTTCTTTACTGATGCTTCCACAGGTGTTGATTGTGGATCCAAGCAATATGAAATCCTTTATGACTTCAATCTTTTCTCCATTTATTGTAATGTTGCTTATTAGTCCATTTGTGAGGAATTTTGTTTTCTTTATGTTGAGGTGTAATCCATATTGCAGACTTTAATCTTCATCAGTAAGTGCTT
The DNA here is from genome assembly GCF_000298275.1 of Orycteropus afer afer. Lineage (NCBI taxonomy): Eukaryota > Metazoa > Chordata > Mammalia > Tubulidentata > Orycteropodidae > Orycteropus > Orycteropus afer. The sequence continues at coordinate 3,152,606 of NW_006921682.1, read as the reverse complement.
CAAGTCATTTTCACTTTCAACAAGCAAAGTTCTGTTGTCTGCATATTGCAGGTTGTTAATGAGTCTTCCTCCAATCCTGATGCCACATTCTTCTTCATATAGTCCAGCTTCTCAGATTATTTGCTCAACATACATATTAAATAAATATGGTGAAAGGATACAACCCTTCCTGATTTTAAACAATGAATTATCCCTTTGTTCTGTTCAAACAACAGACTCTCGGTCTGTGTACAGGTTCCTCGTGAGCACAATTAAGTGTTCTGTAATTCCTATTCTTCTCAATGTAATCCATAATTTGCTATGATCCATACAATCAAATGCTTTTGCATAGCCAACAAAACACAAGCAAATATCTTTCTGGTATTTGCTTTCAGCCAATATTCATCTAACATAAGCAATGATATCTCTTGTTCTATATCTTTTTCTGAGTCCAGCTTGCATTTCTGGAAGTTCTGTGCCAGTATACTGGTGCAACTTTTTTTTTTTTTTTTTTTGGTGCAACCATTTTTTAATTCTCTTCAGCAAGATTTTTAGTTATGTGTGATATTAATGATATTGTTCAATAATTTCCACATTCTGTGAATCATCTTTCTTGGAAATGGGTATAAATATGGATCTCTTCCAGTCAGTTGGCCAGGTAGCTGTCTTCCAAATTTCTTGGCATAAATGAATGAGTGCATCTAGTGCAGCATCCATTTGTTAAGACATCTCAGTGGGTATTTTGTCATTTCCTGGAACCTTGTTCTTCACCAATTCCTTCAGTGCAGCTTTGACTTCTTCCCTCAATATCATTGATTCTTTTGTTGTTGTTATTTTAAACTTTTTATTGTGATTTGGGTGAAAGTTTACAGAGCAAATTAGTTTTCCATTCAGCAGTTCATATACATTTTGTTTCGTGACATTCATTGCAATCCCCATAAAGCAACAGCTCTCTTCCCACTTCCTCCCTCTGTTTACCTCTTCCCTGTGTCCTTCTTTCCTATGAAATTCTTACCTTCAGAGCTTTATCCCTGGGAAAATGCTACCTTATTTTATTTTTATTTTTTATTGTGCTTTGGGTGCTAATTTACAGAGCAGAATTTGTTTTACATTCAACAGTTCATGTACATTTGGTTTCATTCCCCAATTACTATCCCCAACCCTAACACACTCTCCTCCTCTCCCTTCCCTCCCTGTGACTGCCCCCCCCAGTGTTCTTCTTAGTAATGCACTCCTGTCTGTCCAGCTTTCCCTCCACGTGAATGCTGCCCCTCTGGTGCCCATGGCCAATTGCTCCAAGGGTTGTATTTCCATCGGGTAGGTGGGTCCATCACCCTGGGCTGTTGTGCCTGTAATTCTTACTACTGTTGGGCTGAGAACCAGTCCTTGGGGGTGAGTCTCATCCCAGACTTGAAGTGTATCCCAGGGACATAGTCTTGGAGGTCCCACTGGACTCCAACTGACAAGTAATTCTAGTCATTATTGTGTTTTTGAATTAATACCACTGATTTTTGATCATACGCCACCTCCTGAAATGGATGAACATCTACCAATTATTTTTGGTACAGTGACTCTATATTCCTTCCATTGTCTATTGATGTTTCCTGCATCATTCAATATTTTGCCCATAGAATCTTTCAATATTGCAACTCGAGGTTTGAATCTTTTCTTCAGTTCTTTCAGCTTGAGAAATGCTGAGTGTGTTCTTCCCTTCTGGGTTTTTAACTCCAGGTCTTTGTATATTTCATTAAAATATTTGACTTTGTCTTCTCAAGCTGTTCTATGAAATCTTTTGTTCAGCTCTTTTGTCTTGTCATTTCTTCCATTTGCTTTAGCTACTCTACATTCAAGAGCAAGTTTCAGAGTCTCTTCTGACATCCATTTTTGTCTTTTCTTTCTCTCCTCTCTTTTGAATGATATCCATTTTGGTCTCTTCTTCCTTTCCTCTCCTTTTAATGACCTTTTGCTTTCTTCATGGATGATGTTCTTGATGCTCACCCCACAATTTCTCTGGTTTTGGGTCATTGATATTCAATGCATCAAATCTATTCTTTAGATGGTCTCTAAATTCAAGGGGGATATAATCAAGGTAATATTTTGGCTCTTGTGAACTTGTTTAATTGTCTTCAGCTTCACCTTGAACTTGCATATGAGCAGTTGATGGTCTGTTCTACAATCAGCTCCTGGACTTATTTTGGCAGAAGATATTGAGCTTCTCCATCTCCTCTTTCCACAGATATAGTCAATCTGATTCCTGTGTACTTCATCTGGTGAAGTCCATGTGTATAACTGCCATTTATGTTACTGAAAAAAAGTATTTGCAATGAATAAGTCATTGGTTTTGCAAAATTCTATCATGTGATCTCCAGTGTCATTTCTATCACCAAGGCCATATTTTCTAACTAGCAATGATGCTTTTTTGTCTCCAACTTTTGCATTCCAATCACTGATAATAGTCAATATATCTTGATTACATATTTGGTCAATTTCAGACTGTAGAAGTTGGTAAAAATCTTCAATTTCCTTGTCTTTGGCTTTGGCTATTGGTGAGTAAGTTTGAATAATAGTAGTATTAACTGGTCTTCCTTGGAGGCATACAGATATTATCCTATCACTGACAGCATTGTACTTCAGGATAGAGCTTGAAACATTCTTTGTGACAATGAAAGCCATGCCATTCCTTTTCAATTTTTTATTCCAAGCACAGTAGATCATATGATTGTCTGATTCAAAATGGTCAAAACCAGTCCATTTCAACTCGCTAATGCCTAGCATAACAATATTTATGTGTTCCATTTCATTTTTGACAACTTCCAATTTTCCTAGATTCATACTTTGTACATTCCTTGTTTCAATTATCAATGGAAGTTTGCAGCTGTTTCTTCTCATTTTGAGTCATGCCACATCAGTAAATGGAGGTCCCGAAAGCTTTAGTCCATCCACATCATTAAGGTCAACTCTCAGGAGGCAGCTCTTCTTCAGTCAAATTTTGAGTGCCTTCTGAACTGAGTGGCTCATCTTCTGGCACTGTGTTGGACAATGTTTCAGGGCTATTCATAAAGATTTCCAGTAATATATCAGACAGTGTTTTACTGCTATTCATGAGGTTTTCACTGCTCAGTTCATTGAGAAGTGGATGGCCCCTTCCTTCTTCCAAGTCTGTCTTAGTCTGGAAGCTCCACTGAAACCTGTCCATGATGAGTGACCCTACTGCCATTTGAAATACCAGTGGCAGAGCCTCCAGCCTCACAGCTAAGTGCAAGCCACCACAATACGACAAACTGACTGATGAGTGGTGGAGACAGCTTTAACAACCACAGCAATATTATCCATAAGTGGTTATGATCCACACAGTAGAATGCTTTTGCATAGTCACTGAACACAGGAAAACATCTTTCTGATATTCTCAGCTTTCAGCCAATATTCATCTGATATCACATATGATATCCCTCATTCCACATATTCTTCTAAATCCAGCTTGAATTTCTGGAAGTTCCTCGTCTGTGTACTGCTGCAACCATTTTTAAATTATTTTCAGCAAAATCACTTGTGTGTGATATTAATGATATTGATAAATTCTACATTCTGTTGGATCATTTTTGTTCTTGGAATAGGCACAAATGCAGATCACTTCTAGTCAGTTAGCCAGGTACCTGTCTTCTAAATTTCTTGACATAAAGGAGTGAGTACTTCTAGCATTGCATCTGTTTGTTGAAACATCTCAATGGGTATTCCATCAATTCCTGGAACCTTGTTTTCAACCAATTCCTTCAGTGCAACTTGGACTTTTTCTTTCAGTATCATTGATTCTTAATCATATGCTACCTCCTGGAATGGTTGAACATTGTTAGGCCAGAGTAAACTCAAGCCACCAACATTTCAGTTAGCAGCTTCCTCCAGGTGTCAGGCCCCGATGAGACAGCCTGATAAGACAACCGAGGTGGCAAAACCCACCCAGGCTGGAAAGTCCTATGTAATAACAAACTTCCTCCTGTGAAGCCCCCTCATGCTAATTAAGTGCAGACCCGTGCCAACAGCTAATTGGACCCTACCATTTCCTTAGTGTCCCCAATTAAGTCCTCTCTGTGTCTATAAGAATCTATCCCCCTGCCCGGAGGTGCAACTTCTCTGGCCTTGATGATAGGGCACGAGAACCTCACCTGGGAGTGCTAATAAACTACTTCTCTGAAACCACTCCATGTCCTGGTGTCTTGGCAACTCTGCATTACAAACATTAACCAATTTTTTTTTTTTTTTTGGTATGATGCTCTGTGTATTTCTTCCATCTTCTTTTGATACTTCCTTCATTGTTCAATATTTTGCCCAGAAGATCTTTCAATATTGCAACTCGAGGCTTGAAATTTTTCTTCAGTTCTTTCAACTTGAGAAATTCTAAGTGTGTTCTTCCCTTTTGATTTCTAACTCTAAGTTTTTGTATATTTCATTATAATAAAATTACCACCCCTGAATTATCATCTACTTATGAGACCTAGAAATATCTATATGTCCTGAGATGGTTGTGAAAGGTCACTGATGATATATTGTGATGATATATATATGATGATATATAGCTATGGGATATTAATGGTGTGGTTTAGAGTTGCTGTGGCCACTACAGTTCTGGGCTGCAGGACAGACTTCCCAGGCTGGGTATATTGGAGATTCCAGAAGATCTCAAGAAAATTGACAAGTGCCAGCAAGAGCTGATGTGGGGCTCACTCATCTGGGAGAAAGACTACACCATGAAAAAGTCAAAATAGCAGACTATATGCATTCAATGATTGCAGATTTTATCCTCAAACCTTGTTCCAGAGGTCTGATCAGGCAACCTTAATCAGAGTCCAATGAGAATTTAGAAGACAATGGAAGAACCAAAGCCTTTCTTCTCTATGAGTTTATCTAACCTTAAGTCCTGTTTCAACATCATTTATAATATGTTCTCTTGTGGCAGAAAAGGGCAAAGGGGAAAAACATTGCTGATAAAGAGATAAAATTTGAATGTATTGAATAATTACCTGAAATTTGGTTGCTTTAAATCTAAATGTACTAATACACCATTATGGACTAATTTAAGTTTCTCCTAAAGAACACTAAATCTGTTATAGAAATAAAGGAGTAAAAAGGAGGTTTATTTCATCCATCTGATTAGCAAAGATGAAAAAGATTGATACTATTAATTGTTGGTGAAAGTGCAAACAAGCAAGTAATTTAATAATCAGTTGAAAGTAATATAAGTTGGCAAATAATTTTTTAAGACTTTATTTTCATAACTCTTTCCCCCCTTTATCTGAGTCAATATGTGTCTACCTTCTAGATAGAATTTTACCATACCTTGCCCACTCACCACAGAATATTTCCATTTTTGTGAAACCCTTTTCTTGACTTTTTTTTTTTTATTATTATTATTTTGGTGAAAATTTACAGAGCAAATTCACTTTCCATACAGCAGTTAACATACACTTTGTCTCATGGACATTGACCACAATTTACCACAATGCAACATCTCCCCTCATACTTCCTCCTGATAGTTACTTCTTCCTTGTGTCCATCCCTCCATGCACTCCTGCCCCTTGAGCTGTCTCCCTGTGCATAAACAGCCCTTCTTCCTCCCATGATTGTTCTCTCCAAGGAGTGTATCTACCTCAGTTAAGTGTTCAACTCATATGCCTATCTATCGTTAGGCTGGAAGCCACAGGCGTGGGATCAATCTCAGACCTGAAGGACAGCTACGGGCCATAGTCTCAGTGGTTCCACCAGGCTCTAACAGACCAGCAAACCTGGTCCCCCATTTTTTTTTCTCCAAATGATTTTGAGCTTTATTCCACATTTTTCTCCCTCTCTATCCAGGATTTCCTACATAGATCCCCTTCCAAGTGGTTGACAGTAGTGGCCGGGCACCATCTAGTTCTTCTGGTCTCATAGTTGTACAGGCTGCAGATCAGATGGTGTACCAGTTGCTAGGACTAATTGTTTCCATAAATTTTTGGTTTTCTTCATTCTCCTTTGCTCTGGATGAGGAGAGACTCATCGATGAATCTAGATGGCAGCTTGCTAGCTTTTAAGAGCACATTTGCCACTCACCAAAGTAGGAGGGGGAACAATGTTTTGTGTAGTATGTTATTCCAATTGAGCTTGATGTCCCCTGCAACTATGGTCCCAAGCACAC
>NW_006921682.1:3124375-3132870 GCF_000298275.1 Orycteropus afer afer | reverse complement strand
GACCATTCCCTGGAGAAGGATGTCATGCTTGGTAGGGTGGAGGGTCGACGAAAGAGGGGGAGGCCTTCAACGAGTTGGACTGACACGGTGGCTGCAATGATGGGCTCAAGTAAAGCAGGGTTTGTGGGGCTGGTGCAGGATCGGGCTGTGCATGGGGTCGCTATGAGTCGGAAACGACTCGACGGCACTTAGCAACAACAACAAAACAAAAAAGATAATTTATTGACATAATTACAGAGAAGTACAATGGTAGTTAAGACTTCAGTCATGGTACACTTAACACTGTTGCTCTCAAGCTCTGTCTTTCAGCCTCCTCCAAATATCAGCTTTCTATTGTCTAGTGTCACTACTTTTCACAAAATGGTACCAGCAGAAACCAGAGTTACCAGCTTTCTCTTTTATCTGAGGAAGAGTGAGTGCTCCTCCCAAAACACACCAAAAAAAAAAAAAAAATGTTTTCAATATTTACTCTCTTTGCACAATCTTTGACTAGAGGTCTATTACTGATATAATAATTGCAACAGAAGAAAGGAAGACCTCTGATAAGCTAAGCCAAATTCAAAGTCACCCCTAATGCTAGAAATGGAGCCAATTCAGATCATATGGTTGCTATAAATAATATATTCTAATATGTACCTAACTGTGAAGATCAGTATGCTATTTTGTGATATTCCGAATTTTTCCCTTTGCTTCCGTACCACGTTGTCCTTTCCTCTGCCTGGACATCTGAACATCTCATTTTTATACCCACAAAGAAGAATGATATGACAGAGCACAGACATTAAAAGAGTAAAACCTTGTCTTTTGAGTTTCAAAATATTTGATAGAACAAATGTTCAGTTAGAAGAATATTTTTTTTTTTCTCCCTGAAATCAGAGAATAAAAATAACAGTAAGGAAGGAGTGGGTTATGTATCACTTGAGACAGAGTATCTCGTCATGCCAAGAGATGAGAAAGAGAGAATAGGAATGATGGAAACTCTAGCAAGATTTGAGGAATCCAAGAGTCAAGTTACCTTGGTCCACTCTCTGTCCACCTTCTCAAGTAAGATCCCTAAGGACAAGACCACAGAGATCCCTCTGTGCCAAGAGAGTACAGAAGCATTTCAAGTAGAAATGTTTGCATGGTGAAGGGCCTTAGGCACCTCCACCCAGGTTTCTGCAGCTCAAGAGAGGTTTGAAACTGTGGAATGATTTTCAGTCCACTAAAATGAAGTAAAGGAGACTCAGATCTAGAGAGACTTGGATGTCTATAATAATAAGCCTTATAAATCAGGATCAGATGGAGCCATGAATATCTCAAAAGAAAATGGAAGCCTTGGTAGCTCTCAATGATGTAGTATCTAGGATCCCCTGTGGAATCTAGGCATACCTAAGAAAAAGTATCAGGAAGATGTGGAATTAAGTAAGACAATGTCTATGTCATAAGAGAAATTGAGACTAATTGAATTCTGTTATAGAATAATCAAGTTATATACTTCATGGACTGAGAGTCACACTTGATACTTACGTAAGGAAATCAATATGCAAATGAACATACTTCATGGACTGAGAGTCACACTTGATACTTATGTTAGGAAATCAACATGCAAATGAACAGATGAAACTGTGAAAGACAATGACCAAAGATTAGCAGAGGCCTGGTTGCCTCATACAACTGTGCAGGACCATTCACACAAACCACAATATTTTTATCCTCATATTATACTATACTGAGAAGAAATTGTGTAATACAGAGGTTAAGAGGGCTGGCTCTGGAGCAAGTCTTTCAGGGTTCTAATTGGGCTCCTTCATTTATTAAATGTGTGAAATTGACCAAGTTCCTTAACTTCTTTGTACTACACTTTGTTTCTTCCAGCAAAATGCAGATAATAATATCTACCTCATACAGTTGTTACAATAATTAAATAAGTGCACATCAAAGTCTTTTAAAAATACCTGGAGTGTGTTTAATCCTCAATGGTGTTGTTGTTGTTGTTGTTATGTGCCATCAAGTGGGATCCAACTCATAGCGACCCCTCCTTGGGTTTCCGAGGCAGTATCACTATGGAAGTAGATTGTCCTATCTTCCTTCCAAGGAGTGGCTGGTGGGTTTGAACCGCCAGCCTTCTGGTTAGCAGTCAAGTGCCTTAGGCACTATGCTAGTAGAGCTCCTCTCAATGATGTTAATTTTTATTAATTTACATTTTGATGAAAATGAATTTAAGTATTACTTCTATAAAATTTTAAATAAAATGAGTGTATAACAAAATCAAAAAGAAAATTAAGAAACCACACCAGAATTTGTTGTTAGGTTTTCAGGTGGCTTTGAGTCGACTCCAACTCACAGCAACTGATGTACAACAGAATGAAACACTGGCCAGTCCTGCATCATCCTCACAATCTTTGTTATGCTTGAGGCTATAGTCACAGTCATTATGTCAATCCATCTCATTGAGGGTCTTCCTCTTTTGTGCTGACCCTCTATTTCATCAATATCCTTCTTCAGGGACTGGTCCCTTCCGATAACATGACCATAGTACATGATACAAATTCTGGTCATTCTCACATTAGATACGAGTTAGAGTTTGTTGTTTGAAAAGCAAATAGATCTAGATTGCTCACTAAAAGGCAACAGTGGGTGTGAACTTTTTCCTGGAAGTGATGTTTGAGCCACTGATGGGCTTTGGACAGGATTTATCAATAATGTCTCAATAGTGGAGTATAGATTGATCAGAAGTTAGCAGACAAGTTTGGAAGGTATTTTGTCTAGGCACGCATTATTGAAGGTTTAATTCACATGATATTCTATTAATATAAAAATGAAAACAAAGAACAAAGTCAATTTTCTTCTGGAAAAAAAAAGGTGATCTTTGTAAATTCTGCCTACTCAGGACACTGTGTCAATTTCTACTTGGGGGTGGGCTGCTTTGTAAGGGCTCTTGATGGTTTTCTGTGTGTCTGTGTTCTCTCTCCTTCAAGACAGGGAAAAAGTCTACTGTTGACTGGGGTCATGATTCCTTTTGGCATCGTGCCTAAATCCGGTACTTGAAAACTGTTAAAGCCTTATTGACTTAGTGAGCTGGTTAAAACCCATGTTATGTATAGGGTTTTGATTTTGGGGGATCAGATTTTATCTTAATAAAGCATTTCACCCTGGTTCTTATTCTTTCCCAGTCTTTCTACATGATTTAGAAAATATCCAGGTTCCCAGAACCTGACTTTCCTTTGGTATCAGAAGTGAGAACTTCAATGGTAGTTCTGCTATAATTACTCCAAAGCATAGCTGAAGGACTGAGAAATGCCCAATGTCGAGAAGTGATACAACAAACCTCACACAATGGCAGGGCTCAAAATTTAAATTATGTCCATAAAGGAAATGTTTGAATATAATTGTTTTGTTCTTTGGGAGGAATAATGAAAACTCCTATTTTGTAAAAAAAAAAAAAAAGCCAATTAATACTACACAACTATTTTAGTATTTAATATTTTATTTAAGGTTATTTTTAGTAAGGAGAATGCTTGTTTATTGTAGAAAAAATTTAGAAAATGCAGTTGAGAAAAAGAAACTAAAACCATAATATGACCACTATTAGCATATTGATATATCTCTTTCCAGATGTTTACTTATGTATAATTTTGTCAAAACAAGGTCACACTATATAATATATGTTCTTCTCTTTAGGATGCTTTTGTCATTTTATATGTGATGAAGACTTTTCAAACATTATTATTTTTAATAACAATTTTTCTATCACCCCTAAAGGTACATCCTTCCTTATGGTAAATAGTCAATCACTTTTTTCCTTAGTATATAAAATAATGCATTGAACATCCTTGTACATGAACCTGTTCACACTTACTGAAATGTGTGCTTAATATATATACTTTAAAATTGAAATTACTAGATCAATGAGGGTGGGACTTGGGGCTGCTTCCCCTTGTGAATGGCTCTATTTTAAGGCCAGGGCCCGAGGAGGTAGATGGGCACTTAGCTGGGGGCTGCTTTTGCTTGGGGAAAGCTCTATTTTAAGGCTGGGGCCCAGGGTAAATGGGCACAGAGTGGTTAGGAACAGCTAAAGGAGACAAACTTGTTTTTCAGTTTGTTGTCCTGTAGTGGCTTACATATTGCTATGAGGCTGGAGGCAATGCCACCAGTGTTGCAAAATGCTAGCAGGGTTACCCATGGTGGACAGCTTTCAGCAGAGCTTCTGGGCTAAGACAAACTCAAAAGAAGGAAGAGGCCATCCACTTATCAAACAATTGAACAGTGAAAACCTTATGAATAGCAATGAAACACTGTCTTATATATTAATGGAAAACTTTATGAATAGACTTGAAACATTTTTGATATAGTGCCAGAAAATGAGCCTATCAGGTCAGAAGGCATTCAAAATTTGACTGGGGAAGAGGTGACTCCTCAGAGTAGAGATGATCTTAACAATATGTGTAGAGTAAAGCTTTTGGAACCTCCATTGACTGATGTGGCATGACTCAAAATGAGTAGCAACAGATGCAAACATCCATTAATAATCAGAACACGGAATGTACGAAGTATGAATCTAGGAAAACTGGAAGTTGTCAAAAATGATATGGAACACATAAAGATCAATAGCCTCGGTATTAGTGAGCTGAAATGGACTGGTTTGGGCTATTTTGAATCAGACAACCATAAGATCTACTGTTCTGGGAATGACAAATTAAAGAGGAATGATGTGCCATTCATCACCACAAAGACTGTTTCAAGATGTGTCCTGAAGATGTGTCAGTATAACATAAGTAAACATCTTTCTGATGCTCTTTGCTTTCAGCTAAGATCCATCTGATATCAGCAATGATATCCCTCCTTTCATGTCCTCTTCTGAATCAAGCTTGTATTACTGGAAGCTTTCTATCAATATAGTGCTGTGACTGTTTTTGAATTTATAGGCTAGGATAATATCTGTATGCCTACAAGAAAGACCAGTTAGTACTACTATTATTCAAATCTATGCACCAACCACCGAAGCCAGAGATGAGGAAATTGAAGATTTCTACCAACTTCTGCAAGCTGAAATTGACCAAACATGAAATCAAGATGTGTTGATTATCACTAATGACTGGAATGCAAAAGTTGGAAACAAAGAAGAGTTACTGGTGCTTGGAAAATATGGCCTTGGTGATAGAAATAATGCTGGTGATTGCATGATAGGATTTTGCAAGACCAATGACTTACTCATTGCAAATACCTTTTTTCAACAACACAAACGACAGCTATTCATGTAGACTTCACCAGATGGAATTTACAGGAATCAGATTGACTATATCTGTAGCAACAGGCAATGGAGAAATTCAATATCTTCAGCCAAAACAAGGCCAGGAGGTGATTGTGGAACAGACCATCAACTACTCATATGCAAGTTCAACTTGAAGTCAGAGACAATTAAAACAAGCCCATGAGAGCCAAAATATGACCTCCAGAATTTAGAGACCATCTAAAGAACAGATTTGATGCATTAAATACCAATGACCAAAAACCAGAGGAATTGTGGGATGACATCCAGAATATCATCCATGAAGAAAGCAAAAGGTCATTAAAAAGACAGGAAAGGAAAAAGAGATCAAAATAGATGCCTGAAGAAACTCTGAAACTTGCTCTTGAATGGAAAGTACTGAAAATAAATGGAAGAAATGACAAAAGAGCTGAACAGATTTCAAAGACCAGTTTGAGCAGACAAAGCCAATTACTATAATGAAATGTGCAAAGACCTTGAGTTAAAGAACCAAATAGGGAGAACATGCTTGGCATTTCTCAAGCTAAAAGAACTGAAGAAAAAAAATCCGAGCTTCGAATTGCAATATTGAAAGATTTTATGGACAAAATGTTGAATGATGCAGGATACATCAAAAGAAGATGGAAGGAATACACAGAGTCATCATACCAAAAAGAATTGGTCAATGTCCATCCATTCCAAGAGGTGGCATATGATCAAGAACCAATGGTATTGAAGGAAGAAATCAAAGCTGCACTGAAGGAACTATCAAAGAACAAGACTCCAGGAATTGATGGAGTACCCATTGAGATGTTTCAACAAATGGATGCCATGCTGGAGGCACTCACTTGACTATGCCAAGAGATTTGGAAGACAGCTACCTGGCCAACTGATTGGAAGAGATCCATATTTGTACTGATTCCAGAGAAAGGTGATCCCACAGAATGTGGGAATTATTGAACAATATCACTAATATCGCATGCAAGTAAAATTTTACTGAAGATAGTTCAAAAATATTCGCAGTGGTATATTGACAGAGAGCCTCCAGAAATGCAAGCTGGATTCAGAAGAGGATATGGAATGAGGGATATCATTGCTGATATCAGAGTACCTTAGTTGAAAGCAAAGAATACCATAAAGATGTTTACTTATGTTGTATAGACAATGCTAAAGCATTTGCTGTGTGGATCATAACAAATTATGAAGAATGGGAATTTCAAAATACTTGACTGTACTCATGAGGAACCTGTAGATAGATCAGGAGGCTATTGTTCAAACAGAGCAAGGTGATACTGCATGGCTCAAAATCAAGAAGGGAGTGCATCAAGGTTGTATCATTTCACCATACTTATTCATCTTGTATGCTGGACAAATAATCTGAGAAACTGGATTAAATGAAGAAGAACATGGCATCAGGATCGAAGGAACACTCATTAAAAACCTGTGATACACAGATGATACAACTTTGCTTGCTGAAAATGAGGATGACTTGAAGCACTTACTGATGGAGATTAAAGACTATAATCTGCAGTACAGATTACACCTCAATATAAAGAAAACAAAAATGCTCACAACTGACCCAATAAACAGCTTCACAATGGATGGAGAAAAGATTGCAGTTGTCAAGGACTTCATATTACTTGGTTCTACAATCAACACCAATGGAAGCAGCAGTCAAGACATCAGACAATGTATTGCATTGGGCAAATCGGTTGCAAAGTATCTCTTTCAAGTGATGAAGAGCAAGGATGTCTCCTTGAAGACTAAGGTGCACCTGACCCAAGCCATGGTATTTTCAATTGCCTCTTATGCATGTGGAGGTGGACAATGAATAAGGAATACTAAAGAAGAGTTGATGCTTTTGAGTTGTGGTGTTGGAGAAGAATGCTAAGAGTACCATGGACTGCTAAAAGGACTAATAAATCTGTCCTGGAGGAAGTGCAGCTGGCATGCTCCTTGTAAGTGAGAAGGGCCAGACTTCATCTCACCTACTTTGGTCATGTTGTCAGAAGCGACCATTCCCTGGAGAAGGATATCATACTCAGTAAAGTGGAGGATCAATGAAAAAGGGGAAGGCCCCTTTGACACAGTGGCTATAACAATAGGCTCAGGTATAGCAAGGATTGTGGGGAACAGGACTGGGCAGTGTTTCGTTCTGCTGTGCATAAGGTCACTATGAGTTGGAGATGACTCGAAGGCACCTGACAACAACAATGGATCAATGGGATGCACATTTTTAAGGCCATTGCTTATAAAAGATTTACTAATTTATGCTGCTGAAAACACTATGTGAGAATAATTTTGCTGCTTTAGGAGTTGTTCTATACAGGAGCCATGGATTCTCTTGTATATTGCCCCAAGACCTCTTTTACTAGAACTTTGACAATGATATGTATCAGCCTAAATCAAAGATTCTTACTTTTGTATATGTATGACAATCACCTATGAGATTCCTTTCTCCTTCCTTTCATCCTATGTGGATTATATTAGCAAACTACTAGTTTATTAATTTGAAACTCTAAGTAAAGTGGTGACCTGTTGTGGTAGATTGTTTCCAATGCTGACAAAGACCATTAAAGGACCAAAAATTCCTCCTGCCACTATATGCACATTCTATACCTACCATGTTGTTGTTGTTGTTATGTGCTGTTGAATCAGCCCCAACTCATAGAGACCCCTTCTTGGGTTGCTGAGGCAGTATCACTACGGAAGTAGATTTCCCAACCTTCCTTCTGAAGAGTGGCTGGTGGATTTGAACTGCCAGCCTTCTGGTTTGCAGTCAAGTGCCTTAGGCACTATTGTACCAGAGTTCCTACACCTACTATACAGAGGTGTAATCTATTTCTCTCAGTCTTGAATCTGGGATGTTGTTATAATTTACTTTCACCAGTAGAATGCAGTGCAAGTGACTTTATTATAGTCTGAGAATAGGCTTTAAGAGGTCTTGCCCTTATAGAGACCTGAGTCACCTGTAGAGAGGCCTGGCTACCCTCATGGAGAAAGAGAAAGAGTTTACAACCTTCAAGACATCCCAATAATCTCTTCCAATGCTCCAAACATGTGGAAAAGGCTGTCTTGGAGCTCCATTTCCAGCCAAGTTCTCATCTAAAATCAGGTACATGAGTGTAAACTAGTAAAATCATCCAGCTGTGCCCAGCCAGCCACAGAGTTGTGAAATTAAAAAAATAAATAAATAAAAAGAAGTATAGAGAGAACCAACAAAGAAATCAAATGAATTCTTCAAAAGACAAAAACTACCAAAGTA
>NW_006921682.1:3122421-3124095 GCF_000298275.1 Orycteropus afer afer | reverse complement strand
CAAATCTATTCCAGTGTATATAAAGAATAATACATTATGACCTGTGGTGAAGTAAATTACATGATATGGCTTTTCTAGCCATAGACTTTGTAACTCCTACTCGATCACCAGGTTAAAAAAAAAAAAAAAAAAACCTCACTGCCGTCGAGTTGGATCTAACTGATAATGACCCTTCCTAGGGTTTCCGAGACAATATCACTACAGAAGTACATCGCTCAATCTTCCTTCTGATTACTGGGTTGCTGTTGTTATGTGCCATCAAGCCAGATCCAACGCATAGCGACCCCTCCTTGGTTTTCCGAGGGGGTATCACTACCGAGTAGGCTGTCCAACCTTCCTTTCAAGGAGTGGCCAGTGGGTTTGAACCGTCAGGTGGGACCAAACAAATATTTGTCAACTTGGCTGGGCAGCTGGTAGTAGTTGTTTCCTATGGTAAGACTGGCATTTAAGGAAAAGAAAACCCAATTGACAGAGATATAGAAGATAATCATGGAGCCTGAGCTTTGAAAGGAACTATAAAGAAGTGGATTAGGCACCAACTAGTGGAAAAACCGAAATGAAAACAGTGAGTAGAGAGAAGGTCAGAGCTGTGCACTGTCATCTACTCTGACGGGACCAACAGCCTGAATATTTCCAAGTGGTGTTGTGACCTGAGAATTGACCTAAAAATCATCCCTGGTCACCAAGGGCTGCAGGGACAACTGTACTGATGGCCTATGACTAAGAAGGGAAACAGCAAGGAGGGAGACAAACTGAGCTGTTGACTTTCTGCTGTCCAGAAAGCACAGCCATTTTGATTGTGTACACATGGCAGCCATTTTGGATATTTAAAGTGACCAAGGGTGCAGCCATTTTGAATGTTTATAAGTGGCAGCCATTTTTGATATTTAAAGTGATAGAGGGTGCAGCCATTTTGAATGATTGCAAGTAGTGGCCATTTTGGGTATTTAAATTGACCAAGAGCACAGCCATTTTGAATTTTTACAAGTGGCAACCATTTTGGATTTTAAAGTGATAGCATTCTCATTCAGATTCCAGGGACCTAACAATAGGTTCTGTTTGCCAAGGTTGGCAGGGACATACAAGAGGCTGACAACAGGAAAGGAGACAGGTGGTGAGTGTATAAGCACTGTCAACTAGTGAATAGTGGAGCACAGTACCCTGCTTGTATAGATAACATACAAAGAAAACAAAAATCATGGGCAAGTCACTCCAACATATAATCACCAATTAAATATAAACACAAAAACATCACAATGCCTCAGAGATAACAGAGCATCACAGTCCACACAAAGAAACAAGATAAAGCAAGAGAAACAAGGGACCAGGATACAGACCCAAAACACATCCCTGAGGAAGACACAACTTTAGAACTCCCTGATAAGGAATTCAAAAAAAATTATATTTAGGTATGTTCAATGAATTGAGAAACAGGTCAAGGAAAACACAGACAAAATCCTAGAACAAGTTCAAAAGACAATACAAGAACAAAATGACAAAATAAATGAAAAATTAGAAATGATGCAAAATCTACACACAGAACTCTAGAAGATTAACACTAAATTTTTAGAAATGGATAAGACATTGAATGGACAAAGGAGCAGAACTGAATCAATGGAAGACAAAATTAGGGAGATTGAAAGCAAATACTTGAACACTTCTTTGGAAAGAGAT
>NW_006921682.1:3112159-3121996 GCF_000298275.1 Orycteropus afer afer | reverse complement strand
ATTATATACCCAGCAAAATTGTCCCTCAAATATGATGGTGAAATTAGGACATTTCCAGATAAGCAGAAATTAAGGGAATTTGATAAAACTAGACCAACCTAAGAAATGCTAAAGTAAACCCTTTGGACAGAGAAGCAACAATAGCCAAAAACAACTGACCATTAACACACATGAGGATGTAACCCAAAAACCAACGCTTCTATGGAAGTATCCAAAGTAAATAAGACTACAAGATTGTAAACAGGGAACCAGAAGCATCAATTAATAAATAAGGACAACTACAAACCAAAAAGAGGGAAAAAACTATCATTACAGAACTTCTGGATGGTAGAGAAGTCAAGACAGCTACAAAATAGAATGGACTGTTCTAAACTTGGGAAGAAAACTATAAATCACAGGGTAAGCTCAAAGAATAATGATAAACTTTCACATAAAAAAAAAAAGAGGACCACCATAAATATTCAGCAAATAATAAAACAATAGCAATGAAGGAAGTGATAACATGAGTCATAAACAAAATGAGCTCATCATAGAAAATTATATGGAACAAAGAAATCAACACCACAAAAAAGCACATAACAAAAATGGCAGCAACAAGTTCATATTTGCCAATAGTTACATATTTGCAAGGGACTTATCTCTAAGATTTATAGAAGAAGAGTTGATGACCAAACTATGGTACATATACATAATGAAATGCTATGCAGCACCAAAGAATAATGTAGAGTCTGAAAAACACTGGATAATATGGATGAACTTGGAGGACATTATGCTGAGTGAAATAAGTCAATCACAGAAGGACAAATATAGCATTAATTCATTGTTATGGAGGGTCAAGGAAAGTTTATATATGGGGGGAAACTTTCTTTGTTGATTGCCAGGGGTGGGAGGGCAGGGGAAGGAACACTGAAAAAAAAAATGCATTGACCCATGTCACTTTAGTGTTGTGTATTTCACTGTACATAAATTATATTTCAATAAAATGGATTAAAAAAAAAGGACTGGCACTTAACTCCTTGTTGGAATTTGCCATGAGCAACTGACTAGCTGCTCCTGATTGTTAAAGTCATCCACCTGGGGTATTTCTGTTGGGGCAATAGGAAGTAATCTTCTGGAAAATTTCACTCTCTTTCAGGTGTGTAGAACTCTGATGTTGGAACTGGTTAGTTTTACCAACTTGCCAGGTTTAAAATGAGCCATTCTAGAGGTAGAGGGGGAATTTCACTGCCAACTGAGAGAGATGCCTGGCTGAGAGTGACACCCGGCTGAGAGAAAGGCCCAGCTGAGAGAGACACCCAGATGAGAGATGGCAGCAGTGGAACCAAAAGGCATGGGATGGAGTGACAGGCTTACCTGGCCCACAGAGGCAGAGGCCAGTCCAAGACACCAAGGTCCAGAGAGGCAAATCTAAGGGCACAGCAGAAGGGAGACTGTCCTGATTGAATAACTGTATCTTGAGTACATTCCTGAACTTGAATTGTAGCTTTTTGCTGCCTTAATAAACCTCATAATCTATGAGTTCTGTGTGGCCACTGCAGTAAATTATTGAACCCAGCAAAGAGGTAGTGGGTACCACGGGAGTAACAGTTGGTGTCAAGGTTGGTAAGAGGGCTGGAGGGTGGCAGAATATCTGGCCTAAGAACAGGCTTTGGGCTGCTGATGGCCTTCTGTCTTCCTCTTGTGTAGTTAGAGGAGGTCAGAAAATGCCACCTCCTTTACTCTTAAGCATGACCAAAGAAAGTTTATTCCAAAAATGTAAAGTTGGCTCAACATTTTAAAATCAATCAATGTAATTCACCAGATTAACTGACTGAAAAGGACAACATATATGATTATCCCAGTAGATATGTTTGAGGAAATTTAATATCATTTGTTACTAAAAAAAATAAAATAAAATCTGTCAGTGAAATTATAATGGAAGTAAGTTTCTTCAACCTAATAAATGGCATCTACAAAAAGAACCCTACAGCTAGAATTATACAAAAGGGTGAAAGACTGAATAACTCCCTCATGAGAAAGGGAAAGGCAAAGATGTTCATTTTCACTACTCCTGTTCAATGTTTTACTAATTAGCTCAATGATGGAAAAAAAAAAAGATAAAAGGAATACAGACAGAAGAAAAAAATGTAAAACTTTTATTTGTAGATGGCATGATATTGTATAAAGAAAATCACTATCTACAAAAAATATTGTCATAACTAATAATTGAGTTTAGCAACATCCAAGATACAGGGTCAATAAACAAAAATGATTTGTAATTCTATACTCTAGCAATGGAATGTTAAAAATTGACATTTTAAAAATAATAAAATATGAAATATTTAGGGTTAAATGTAATGAAGTATGAGCAAGATTTATATGCTGAAAAGCATAAAATATCAGTAAGAAAATCAAAGTAGCCTAAACAAATAGAGAGGTATATCCTTTTCATGGATCAGAACATTCTGTTGATGTCAATTCTCTTCAAATTAATCAATAGATTCAACACAATCCAGATGACATTTCCAATAGGCTTTTATGTAATAAGTGAGAAGCTAATGATTTTGAATTCTATATGGAGGACCTACAATAGCCAAAACAATTCTGAAAAGGAACAAACCTGAAGGGCTTACTCTACTTGATTTCAGGACTTACTCTAAAGCTTTAATCAAGCCAATGTGATATTGGCAGAAGGCTAGACACAAACATCAATAGAACAGAATAATGAGCCCAGAAATAGACCCACACATGTAAGGTCAATTGATTTTTAAACAAAGATCCTAAGATATTCCAATGGAAAAAAGTCTTATCAACAAGTAGTAAAGAAAGAATTGGACATCCAAATGAAAAACAACAAAACCTTGACCACATTAAAAAAAACAAAACTCTAAATGAATCATATACATAAGTCAAAAATCTAAAACCACTAGGTTTCTATAAAAATCCATAAGCAAAAAATCTTTGTGACCTTGGGTCAGGCAAATATTTCTTAGATAGTACACACACACACACACACAAAACGTGATCTATAAAAGAAAAGGTTTGGTAAATTGGCCTTCATCAAAATGTTTGGCTCCTGGAAAGATGTTAGGAAATTAAAAGATCACCACAATGAGAAAAATATGTTTAAAAAACAGATGTTGTTATGTGTCGTCAAGTCGGACCCAACTCATAGCAACCCCTCCTTGGACGGTATCACTACGGAAGTAGATTGCCCAACCTTCCTTCCCAGGAGTGGCTGGTGGGTTTGAACCACCAGCCTTCTGGCTAGGAGTCAAAACAGATATTTGATTGAAAAATTTGTATCAGGAATTTATAAAGAATTGGTAACTCAGTAAAAAGAAAACAAGTATCTCAATACAACAGTGGGTGAAATATCACCAAAACAGATATTTAAAGCAAATAAGTACATGAAAAATGTTCATCCTCATTAGTGCTTTGGGAAATGCAAATTAAACACAATGAGATACCACTATATACCTAATCCTTAAAATTTAAAAAGAAAATATTCACAATATGAAATACTGGCCAAGACAGAGTGCAGCTGGAACTCTTACATATTGTCCAAAGCAAATTCAAACTGGTATACCATTTTGAGAAACAGTTTGGTAGTTTCTGAAAAGTTAAACATGTACTTACTCTGCAAGTCTAGAAGCTCACTCTCAGATTTTACTTGTGAGAAACTAAACCTATGTTTACAAAAAGGCCTGCACATTGAAACTGGAAATAACCCAAATGCTCATTGATTGGTGAATGGTATATCCAAACAATAAAATTTTACTCAGCTATAAGAAGGAAAGCCATTGGTATATGTAACAATATGGATGCATCTCCAAAGTATGTGATGAGTAAAAGAAGTAAGACATACAAGGCAAGATTCTGTATAATTACATTAGATGATATTCTAGAAAAGATAAAACTAGAGGGGCAGAATTCCTATCAATGATTGCAGAAACTGAGGCTAGAGGAAGGAATGAATTGACTATAAAGAGGGAGCATAAAGGAAATTTGGGGGTGAGAGAAATATTATCTATATATTGATTGTGGTGGTGCTACAGGACTGCATGATTTTAAGAGCAAATTTTACTGTATGTAAACTATTCTTTAATAAATATGTATTTAAAAAACAGTTAATCTATACACTGAAAAATACTAAATAAATGTCAAGCCTATAAATTTACTCATGATTTTATATTATTTTCAGTTACACACTTTAAGCTCATTACTCAATTATTTATTACCTATATTCTGTTAACCTTTTGTGAAATGACTAGTTTTGTTTGTACTTTCTGATGTTTAATAATCCAAAAAAAAGGATCTTTGTTTAAAAATAGCAAAATACAATTTTTTTACAGTGTTTTATGGCAAATGCATCTAAATGGGAAAGCCAAGAGAATTTAAAGGCAAGAAAAATAATGAGGTAAGGTAGTCTGTTCATAATATAAATTAAGAGGTCTTGACAACTGCTGATAAAAGTTTGTAAAATCCTTCTCCTCAGGTTCTTGAGGTCCTTAGGTAGTGGTGTGCTGGCAAATGTTTGAAAAACAGCTCTCCAGAGTAGGGGAACAAGTCCTGCCTTGTGGTGGTTGCTGATTTTTGTGGTGTGAATATTCCCATCTTGGCTGATGTCGAACCACCAACCTGATATCACTGAATGAAGAGTTGGGAAGAGAGGTACTCAACTTGCTCTCACGACCAAGGAACAGGCTCCCACACACCCCACTTCTCCAGTTCTACAACCTAATTCAATCAGCGAGATAGATATTTCTTTGTTCAAGAGTTTTGTGCTTAATATGTAATTATCTCATATGCTTGTATGTATGCATGTATACATATATCTCTTTCAGTCTACTGACAGCAATGGAAAAGATTTTTTGAAACATATACCACCATAATACTTTGCAAAGACAAGCTTATATATTTGTGTGTATCTAATTTATACTTTTTTTTTAAGATACTTATTTAACTATAGAAGTTACGATAAATGGTTTGTGGCAAGGATATTCACACATAGATTATTCTCAGAAAATATTTATCAGTAACCATCTGTATTGGTTCAAAGGAGAACAGATAGGACAGATTCATTTGCATTCACCTTAGCTGAAGTTAGGATGTAATAAAAAGTAACTCATGGAGAAAATGTTTGTACCATCGTTGGGGTTCCATGTATATGTTTGATTATTGAAATAAAAGATAATTATAAAATCATCTGTGCTTTGTCCATTCTCCTTCTTTTTCCCCAAGGTCTTTCTCTAATATTTTGTGATTAGCTACTGTTGACTCAGCTATAACTCACAGTGATCCTATGCACCACAGCACAAAACCCTGCCTGGTCCTGAGCCATCTTCACGATCATTACATATATCACACAGTATTATGTTGCAATCCATAGCATTTTTCTTGGTTAATTTTCAGAAGTAGACCATCATGTCCTTCTTCTAGTCTATCTTAGTCTGGAAGTGCCATTGAAACCTGTTCAGAATGGGTGACCCTGGCAGTATTTGAAATACCAGTGGCATAGCTTCCAGCCTCACAGCAACATGTGAGCCATGACATTATAACAAACTGACAGATAGGTTGTAGCTCATAACTTAGAAGTGTAGTTAAGTAAAAACCCATTATTTTCCTATGAAAAGGTATTAATAATTTTTAAATACAAAAACGAGGGCAAAATAATATGTGAAATGCTAAGTATTAATCATTTTTAAGTAAAACATGAGGTTCCAGGGAATTTTCATGTTTGCAAACAGCCACATCAAATCCCACACTCCATAGGTAATAAGGGATGGAGCACTGAAATATTTCCATTTCTCCACCATTAGAACTAGTTCTGTGGAGATTTTTGAACAGCACTGCAGTAGTATAACACACATTATTCTACTACAAGAACATCATTCTATTTTTAAAGGAATATGCTGTGTAGATAGATATCCAGAGCCACAGTAGTAAGTCTCCGTTAGTGTTTACTTTCTTTGAAGTTGTTGCTAATAATTTATTATTATTATTATTATGTTTTTATTTTTTTATTGTGGTAAAACATATGCAGCAAGGTATTTTTCAACATAAACTTCCCATTTACAGCTAAGGGACATTGAGGACATTTTTCATGTTGTGCCACCATTAGTGTTATCCTTTCCTGCTAGTACTATTGTGCCATTTTAAGTGTCTGTAGTTGATGGTAGTTGATGGTTTTGGTGATTTTTGGAGGACTTCACCTAGAGCTATTTTTGTAGAGATAAAATAGGCTTATAGAAGAGATACCCTTTCTTTGCCTATTTTAATGTTTTCTGGCATCATTCCTATTTTAGGACAAAACTCCAACCCAAACTCACTGCCATGGAGTCTGTTCTGAATTGTGGTAACTCCCACTGGGTTTCTAAGGCAGTAAATCTTTGTGGAATCAAACTGCCTAATCTTTCTTCTGTGGAGTGCCTGATGGGTTCAAACGACTGACATTTTGGTTAGTAGCCACATGCCTTAACCACTACACCACCAGAGGTGACTTCTTTAAATTGCTGCTCTCTTATTTTAGGACAAGAGAGAAGCAATTTAAAGAAGTCAACTGATTTATTTGTTCAAGGTTATAGTCTCAAGTCAGTAGCACAGCTGTGGCTAGAAGACAAGACTCTGTATATTCAGAAGTAAGAGTTGCCACCATCTTTTCACAGGGTTTAGAATAATAGCTTTAAGTTCTATTATCAGGTGTCAACAGAGTCAAGTATATTAAATGTTTAGTCCTCAGGTATCACATGTATAAAAGTAGGAAAAACATGGACTAGGTCATTGGTTTTCAGACTGAGGCAGTATCTCAATGATGACCAAAAGAAAGGAAGAGGAGAAGGAAATGGTATTAGGCTATTCACTTCCATTTCACCCAGAGTGGTGATACTTTTAACTGTTTTATGTATTGTGGTTGTGGCAATATTTTTACTGCAAGAAGTATTACATACCATATTTTTATGCAAATAATACCCATGTTATATGTTTTCTGTCAACAGTACCCTCCCCCTGTGAAATATTTTCATAAGTGCATATACTTATTTTCTCTATATATATCCATTATACTCCCTCAGTTCCAGAATTATTTGATAATTTTTTTTATCTCAGTGTTTATTGATAGAATTATGAAAAGTGCTTTTGTTTGCTTTTAGGAGTACTTTAAATCTACCATTAACAGCTTTGATGATTATAGTAATATAGTTCAGTGCTAGAAGTAAGAGAGAAGGAAAAATGATGTCAGCATGTTAATTCTGAAAAAAGTGGCATCATATATGTGTTAGACTGGGTTTTCTAGAGAAACGAAAACCAGCAAAGCTTATATATATATATATAGAGAGAGAGAGAGAGAGAGAAATTATCTTAGGAAAATGGCTAACAAACGTATAGAAGCCGGCAAGTCCAAAGTCCCTGGAGGAAACGTCGGGCTGGAGGCAGCCTTAGCTTCCGCAACCACAGGGGACTGAGAAATTCAAGGCTGGCAGGCAGTACACTGGTTGTTGACTCCAACGAAAGATGAATCCAAGATCTCCAGGCCGAGTGGTGGGCTGCTCACTCACAGAAGGTTGTAGTCAGCACACCAGGATCCCCATCCACAGAAGAATGTCTCTCTCCCCAGGATGTCCCTGGATATCCTGGAAGCAGGCCACAGCCCTAAGGAAATTCCCCTTGGGCAAATTGGCCACTCAGAACACAGTCATCCATCATGGGAACAACCACACAGAACTGGGGTCCAGCCAAGTTGACACACAGCTCCAACTATTACTATATATATATATATATATATTTGTTGTTGTTGTTTGCCTTTGAGTCAGCCTCAACTCATAGCGACCCCTCCTTGGGTTTCTGAGGCAGTATCACTACGGAAGTAGGATTGCCCAACCTTCCTTCCGAGGAGTGGCTGGTGGGTTTGAACCGCCAGCCTTCTGGTTAGCAGTCAAGTGCCTTAGGCACTATGCTACCAGAGCTCCTATATATATATATAAAATAATGACTATATTGGCATTGGGATGAGTCAGGATCAACTTGATGGCAGTGAGTTTGGTGTATATATACACCAAACTCACTACCATCGAGTAAATTCTGACTCATAGCAATCCCCATAGAGTTTCCAAGGTTGTAAATCTTTACGGAGGCAGAGTGACCCATATGTCTTCTGCAGAGCAACTGGTAGTTTTAAACCACCGATTAAATGCTTTAATCACTGCACCACCAGAAATGATCTATGCATCAGGAGTTCTGGTAGCTTAGTGCCTAAGGCACTTGACTGCTAACCAGAAGGCTGGTGGTTCAAACCCACCAGCCACTCCTCGGAAGGAAGATGGGGCAATCTACTTCCTTAGTGATACTGCCTCGGAAACCCAAGGAGGGGTCGCTATGAGTCGGGTCTGAATTGACGGCACATAACAACAACAAAAACTATGTATCTATGAATCTATCTATCTGTCTGTCTATCGATCGATCCATTTACTGTTATTAAAATCTATACCAAAGAGATATAGAGTTCAATATGAAAATGATTAAAGGAACATATGTCTTTAAGGACACTCAATAAAGGAAAACTTAACTCCCTTTCAGAGTGATATTCCACTCTAGTGATATGAGGGCACAAGGTGCATGAGGACCTCCCCCTTATTGTGTATTACCTTTTCCTTCACCCAAGTTAATATGTGTCTACACTCTAGTGATTTATTCTCGCTTCCCCTCCCATCTTTGGTAACTTTCAAAGAATATTTCACTCTCTGTGTAAACTTTTTCTTCACTTTTTACTTTAGTGGTTTCATGTAATAATTGTCCTTTTGGGACTAATTTCACTCAATATAATGTCTTCTAGGCTCATCTATGTTATGAGATGTTTTGCAGACTCATTATTGTTTAACATTGTATAATATTCCCTTGTGCATATGT
Source organism: Orycteropus afer afer (assembly GCF_000298275.1). Lineage (NCBI taxonomy): Eukaryota > Metazoa > Chordata > Mammalia > Tubulidentata > Orycteropodidae > Orycteropus > Orycteropus afer. Next base: position 3,113,113 of record NW_006921682.1, on the reverse strand, counting down.
CCAACAGTTTGTCATCCATTCATCCATTAATGGGCAGTTAGGCTCTTTCCATTTCTTCACTATTGTGAATAATGCTGCAAAGAACATGAGTGTGCAGATATCTGCTCATGTCACAGCTCTTATTTCTCTAGGGCATACACTTAGTAGTGCGAGTGCCCTGCTACCACAGCTGACCACTGTGAAAGTGATCACAATAAGAAGTCCTGGACAAAGTGGGAGAAAAATGCAGAACAAAACTCAAAATTATAAAAAAGAAGACAAGGCTTACTGGTCTGCTAGATACTCGTAGAATCCCTGATACTATGGTCGTTAAACACCATTCAGTCCTAGAATTGAACTCATTCCCATGGCTCAATATGCAGACAAACGATAGGCCTATAAGGTGAAAAATAACAACAAGTTGGTAAGCACTTCTTAGAACAACCAACTATATGAGATCAAAAGGGCAGCAACTGCCCAGGGATAAAGATCAGAAGGCAGAAAAGGACATGGAGGAAGGACGAATGAAAATGGATAAACAAGGAAGAAGTGGGAAGAGTGCCATTGCCTTGTGGGCAGTGCAATCAATGTCACAAAACAAAATGTTCTGAATTGTTAAATTGAAAACAAATTTGCGAATTTGCTCTGTAAACTTTCATCAAAACTGTAATAAAAAGTTAAAAGGAAAAAAAAGGAAAGAGTGTATGAAGATATTTCTTAGACAACTCAGGAAACATTATCAGTGGTTTCTTTCACTTTTTTTCTCTTTGTAAAATTTTTTTCTGCATTAAAAAAGTCATTTGTTTCTCTGTTGGACTGTATTCAATTTTATCCTTTGGGACCAACTCTCATAATCTATAAATAAAAAATAATAATCTTTCCAAAGAAAGGTGATCCCACAGAATGTAGAAATTATAGAACAATATCACTAATATCACATGCAAGTAAGATATTACTGAAGATAATTCAGAAACG
>NW_006921682.1:3102105-3104504 GCF_000298275.1 Orycteropus afer afer | reverse complement strand
TTCTGGCCTGCTTCTTTGGGCATCCCTGAGTTGTCTCTCCTCACCTGTAACCCTGGGGCTGACTGCTCTTCTGTCCGGGTTCAAGGCTTTTATCTCCTTTCTCCTGCTCTTCTGGCCTGCTGCTCTGGGTGTCCCTGCATTGTCTCTCCTCACCTGTAACCCTGGGGCAGTTCATAGTATATACAATACTCTTCGGTAACACCATAATTCAAATGAGTCAATTCTTCTTTACTCTTTATCCAGCTTTCCCATACATATGAAGTGAATGAAAATTACAGGGCATGAATCAGACACATCTTATTCCTTAAAATGACAACTTTGCTTTTAAACACTTTAAAGAGTTTTTTTGCAGCAGATTTCCCCAATGCAATGTATCATTGGATTTCATGACTGCTACTTCCCCTGGCATTGATTGTGAATCCAAGTAAAATGAAACTCTTGACAACTTCAATATTTTCTCTGCTTATTATGATGTTACTTATTGGTCCACCTGTGATAATTTTTGCTTTTTATTAAGGTATAATTCAAATTAAAGGCAGCAGTCACTGGTCTTCATCAGTAGATACTTCAAGTCCTCTTTACTTTCGGCAAGCAAGGTTTTGTCATCTGCATATCACAGGTTGTTAATGAGTCTTCCTCCAATCCTGACGCCATATTCTTCTTCATATAGTCCAACTTCTGAGATTATTAATTTGGCATACAGATTGAATAAGTGTGGTGGAAGGATACAACTCTGATGCACCACCCTTCCAGATTTTAAACTATGCAACATCCCCTTGCTCTTTTGGAATGACTTTCTCTTGGTCTATTTAAAGGTTCTGCTTGAGAACAATTAAATGTTCTGGAATTCTAATTATTTGCAATGTTCTCCATACTTTTTCATGATGCACATAGTGGACTGCCTTTGTATAGTTAATAAAACTCAGGGAAACATCTTTCTAGTATTCTCTCCTTTCAGCCAAGATCTATCTGACATCAGCAAATGATTTTCCCTTATTACACGTCCTTTTCTGGATCTGTCTTGAAATTCTAGATGTACTCTGTGGATGTACTACTGCAACAATTTCTGAATTATCTCCAGAAAAATTTTACTTGCTGTGATCATTCATAATTTTCACATTGTGTTAAATTAACTTTCTTTGAAATGGGCACAAATGTGTATCTCTTACAGTGAGTTGGACAGGTCTTTCAAATTCCAGTTTGGAATCTATTCCAGATTTCTTCACATGGATGAGTAAACATTCCCAGCCTTGTATTGATTTGTTCAAACATCCCAATTAGTATTCCATCAATTTCTGGAGCCCTGTTTTTGCCAATGTCTTCAGTGCATCTTGATTATATACTACCTCTTGGAATGATTGAACATGAACCTGTTCTTTTTGGTACAGTGACTCTATGTATTCCTTCCATCTTCTTTGGATGCTTCCTGTATCTTTCAGTTTTTGTTAGCCAATTTTTCAGAATTAGATCACTATGTCTAGTCTGACTTAGTCCGAAAGTGCCACTGAAACCTATCCACCATGAGTGATCTAGCTGATATTTGAAATACCAGTGGTGTAGCTTGCAGCATCACAGCAACATGCAAGCAACCACCATACAAGAAACTGACAGAGGACTGGTTTAGTCCACCTAAAATACCCCTAATATAAAAATGTTTCACAGTAATTATTTGAATCTAAGTTTTTTAGAAATAATGAATCTAACCTTTTCAGAGTTTGATATAAACTTTGATCATGTTTTTACCTAAGATTGCTCACTTACAGGTGGAAATACACTAATAATAGACCAAGATCTGTGTGCAATAGGAAAGACCCTAGGAGAAAGGGAAAGGAAAAACTAAGGTAATCAAAAGAAAAGAGAAATAATATGAAATTAGGAAAGAAGGAAAAATATGAGGAGGAGATGGCAGAGACAGGCACCAACAACCAAGGACAATTCAGCTGGTAATAGTAATTACCACCCTGAGATCCTAACCAAAGGGTTGGAGGTTTGAGTCCACTCAGAGGTACCTCAAGGGAAAGATCTGATGATCTACTTCTGAAAAATTAGCCACTGAAAACCCTGTAGAGTGCAATTATGTTGAAATACATGAGGTCATCTTGAGTCATCATCATGTAGAAGCTGAAAGTATGTTTTAGGATAATAAACATTTATGTAGGCAGTAAATATTAAATAAAGAGAAAAAAAAACTAAACAAACCTATAAAGAAAGGAGATATAAACCAGTTTTCTTACATTTTTCACCTTGGATGGAGGTGGAAATGTGGAAACTAAGGATTTGAGCACCAACCCAGTGTCCAGGGGAGTACAATAAAGTTTCTTGCAGTCAAGCTTAATTTGGAAGGAATGAATGATATCAGAAGAGTCACTCAATTCCAAACAGATGCTGGGGGACTGCTG
>NW_006921682.1:3098675-3102005 GCF_000298275.1 Orycteropus afer afer | reverse complement strand
TTCTGCTGTGCATGGGGTCGCTATGAGTCGGAAACGACTCGACAGCACTTAACAACAACAACAACAACAATCTTCTTAATAAAAGCTTTTATTTCTATATTTCCTTTAATTTGATACATGGCATTTCAAAACGGACATTTCTTCCTCTACTTAGAGTGTTATAATCTACTACCTAGTTTATTTGTAAACCAACTCTCTGGATATCTCTTCTCCTTTATAATGCCATTTTATATGGGTAATAAACCAAATGACATTAGTGAAAACAACATGGATGAATCCCTATTTACCAGAGGAACAAATATGTCCACATCATCATTATTTTATTTTCACTATGTAAATAGCTCTAGTTACTTATAATTCACGTTCACGGCATTTTTTTTCAATTTGTGTAAAAACTAATGATTAATATTATTTTTTATATAATCTGTAAGTCTAACAATATTTGGAAGAAAAGGAGTCATCAAAACACTCTTTGCAATGGTTCAAAAGACAAATGCTGCTCAGGAGGCTCATATTACTGAAAACATCATTGCTCTTACAAAATATACTATAGGACAGTGACTAGAACATTATGATGTAATTTCATCAATAATTAATGCTAAAGTACTCTTTCTGAGATGTAAAGATAATTCAGAGATGCCTGGAATCATAGATCTCCTTGTTATTATAGCTGAGTGTACATACAGTTAAAGAAACTGAGGACCAGACAGGAAACATCCAAGGTCACTCAGAAACCTACTGGTAGATCTAAGGTAAAGATCTAGGGATTGTTGTTGTTATTGCTTTTTCTCACAAGTACTCACATAAATGAGTAAGAATGTCCTGCGCCTGATGTTATTCAATAGCTGTAGGAGGAAGGACAGGTTACTTAACCTCTGTGAACTTTATTTGCCAATCAGAATAAGGTTTATAATTATGCTAACTTACATTGTTGTTGTGAGGATCTTTTGAAGTAATTGTATGAAAGCACCCTATAAAGTTAGTAGTGTTACTAGTGGAATAATAATGTATACATTGGTATCTAAAAGGAAGCTGTTATTTAACGACCTTTGCAAAAAAACAAAACAAAACAAAACAAAACAGAACAAAAAACCAGAATGCTACAGTGTCCTTATCAGGGATCACTGTACTTCTTATTAAGATTAAAAATGACTGATATGGATATCCCCTTGGTTCCTTGGATTGCCTTAAAAACAGGAAATTGGTTTCTGCAAATCAATACTTACTCTAACTATAACTTTAACAGCTGTTTCATCTATTTTAAACAGAACTAGCTATACCACTGAAATCTGAGTACATTCCATGTGAGGGACAATTTTTTTCCTCAAGCTATAACTGAGTCTCTTGGATAAAGGTTAATTGCTAACTGTGGAATGCTAATGATACCATATTGATGAAATTACAGGATCACTGATAGAGAAAAGGTTCCTGAAGCACTGTAAGCTACAGGGAAGCTCTAAATAATAGTTATTGATTTGTTTCTCTGAAGACCACTAAGTAGCACAAGCTACACAGAAGAATAAAAATTATCCACAGGATTTCTATTCTTTTATAATTCATTTCTTTTGCTCTAATTTTCTACCTGTCAATAATCAATTGTAATTTTAATGATTTTGTGTCTTGAAATAAGTAGCTTATACCTTGGAGAATGAAATACCATAAATTATTATTTTATTCATTTTATTGAGTTTGGTCTCCTTGATCAAACTTGAGTGTATGCTATAAAACATAATCAAGCAGCATCTTCTAAATTTCATGACCTATCAAAAAATGAAAGGCAAACAGAGGTGTAGCTTGAAAGGAAAAGCAAAAATTCAGAAAACTCTCCATGACCTTTAATTCCCATTTTAGTCTTCATCCTTGCTGAAATTTGGCCCTGGAATTTATCTCTATAATATGTCACCTTCCAATGGATCTATCCTCATTCCACCTTAACTGATGACCCCATCCAATGTCATTTTTATCATTGTTAACATATTGATTTAGTACCTCAAACCAGGCTCTATTTAATTTTATATGCACTGTGTTACTTAATCATCACACCCACTCAAAGAAATCAGTATTATTGAGGAAACTGAAAATTAGGGAGGTAAATAAATTCCTATTGAAGATTGAATCATGTGCCCAGAAAAGATAGGTTGAAGTCCTAACCCCCATGTTAGTGACTGTGTCCTTGTTTGTTGGAAGCAGGGTCTTTCTTTGAAGATATTATCAGTTAAATATTTCCAGATTAGGATGGGTCCTAGTCCTAATACTTTCTGAGTGTGTTTTATAAGAGAAGAGAAGAGATATAGAAACAAGATCATGCATACAGGAAAAGCAGATGTCAATATAATGACAAAGGCTTATGCACTTATAGGCAGCAAAGGAATGCCAGGTTTCTTCTGCAGCCACCACAGGAGAGAGCCATGGAACAGTTCCTTTCTCAAAGCTCTCAGTAGGAATCAGAACCATCAGACCCTAATTTAGACTCATTCCCTGAGGAAAGATATCATTCTTGGTAAAGTGGAAGATCAGTGAGAAAGGGGAAGGCACTCAATGAGATGGATTGACACAGTGGCTGCCCTGATGGGCTCAGGTATAGCAAGGATTGTGAGGCTGGCACAGGAACAGGCAGTGTTAATTGTGTTGTACATAGGACCACTATGAGTCAGAGCCAACTCAACGGCACCTAACAACAACAATAACAGTCTTCAAACTTTGAGAAAATAAAAATTCTGTTCTTCAGAGCAACCTGCTTTATGGTATTTTTAGTATGACAGCTCAAGGAAAGTAAGAAAACTACCATAAGTTCATAGATTTGGTAATGTCAGAGCTGAAATGGGAGTTCAGCATGCATGCTGACTTCCCAGGGCCATAGTTTGGAAAATATTTCTCATTTGCCTTCTCTAGCTTCTTCCCGAGGAATTCCAGATTTTTCCATCTAAGATACTCATTTTCCTACGAAACTTGTTTGTTGTTATTAGGTGCTATAGAGTCAGTTTCAACTCACAGCAACCCTATATACAAAAAACAATAACCATTCCTGCACCATCCTCATAACTGTTGTGATGTTTGAACCCATTGTTGCAGCCACTGTATCAATCCATCTCGTTGTATGTAGTCTTCTTTTTTGCTGACCTTCTATTTTTCCAAACATGATCTCCTTCTCCAGAGATTTGCCCTCCTGATAACATGTCCAAAGTACAAGAGACAAAATCTCACCATCCTTACTTCTGAGGAATCTTCTGGCTGTACTTCTTCCAAGACAGATTAGATCATTCTTCTGGCACTCCATGTTGTTGTTGTTGTTGTTGTTAAGTGCCGTCGAGTCATTTCCGACTCATAGCG
>NW_006921682.1:3087349-3092249 GCF_000298275.1 Orycteropus afer afer | reverse complement strand
CAAACTAGGATTATTTTGAGAATGAAATAAAGCACTATTAATAATAATGTTGGGACATTAGACATAAACTAGGACATCTGTTGACCCTACCACAGATCTCCCCCAATCTTGATGAGTGATGATTCAGACCACAGTTGATTTGACTTAGAAAAATGAAGAGAGGTAGCAATCTTTGTGATACAGATTTCATTAAATAAGCCACATTTGTCATATAATTTTGTAGCACATAAACCATTTTTCAAACTTTTCTTTCTCTCCACTTAGAATATTTTTACTATACTTTAATAGTTTTCATCACTTTAACCAGTGAACTCTACATCGCATATTCCAGTATTTCCTCCTCTAGCTCACTGCAGTTCAACCTCATTTAACTACAATTGATCAAGGCAGACAGATCATCTCTGACATCACAATGAAAGGGAATCATACTACATCTACTCTTGAGAATGAATATGAAATATGAATCAAGTCACAACTATATATTTCTATTTCATTTAAAGTATACCTTTTTTGTATGGCTGTTATCTTAGTCTTTCTTTAAATATACCATTACTTCTTGAATATTTGAATTTTTTGTTTTTGTGGAGAAGCCACTTTATTGCTATCTTATAAACTGATTCATGTATGGCTTAATCAACTTCTAAACGTTATCTCTTGGCAAATTTATCTTTTAGCTCTATGACTGACTCAATAGAAAAATCTTTTATACCCAATTCTGGGCATATAAACCAGATAAAGTATTGAAACCAGATTAAGTATTGAAAATATTAAATATGTCAATCATTGTACCTACTCTATGAGACACTCTGCTAGGTACTATAAGATACTGCAACTAGTATAAAATTACAAATATGTGATCCTATATTAGAGGGTATTCCAGATCAGAGGAAGAGATAGACATATAATAATTAACAAAATTCAAGACCAATTTAGAGAAAAAAGTGATGATTTTGTATGATCAAAACAGAAAGAATAATTAATTATAATTTAAGGAAATAAAGACAGACTTTGCAAAGAAGGTAAATATATTGGAAAGGAAATTTGAAAGATTATCAGCAATTATCATTTTGAATTAAAGTTTGAAAACAAAACAATAAAATTATGTGACTATTCTAAATAAACAAACCAAAACCATTCCATAACTGATTAATTAAAATGTTATTGTAAAGAAGAGCAGCCAAGCTTCATTAATTTATCTTTGATCTGTGACTTTATAATCTAAGGCATGTGACAAATGACAATCACTAGTTTGTAAAGAATAGAAAACAAAAGGTGAAGTTCTCAAATATAAGGCATTTCACAATATAGAACTTTGCCATAATAAAATTAGAAAAGGAGGTAGATAAGTCTATACTGACAGTGTCTACACATAATAATGAATTCTTTAGTGGGGGTTGATAAGATTTCTCCCTCATCTGTTCTCAGTTCACCATAACACTGTTGTTGCTAGTTGCTGTCAAGCTGGCTCTGATTCATATAGACCCTAAGTGCAGCAGAATGAAACACCACTCAATTCTGTGCCATTCTCAAAATACTTTGCTATGCTTGTCCCAGGAGCTCTGGTAGCATAGTGCCTAAGGCATTTGACTGCTAACTAGAAGGCTGGTGGTTCAAACCCACCAGCCACTCCTTGGAAGGAAGGTTGGACAATCTACTTCTGTAGTGATACTGCTTCGGAAACCCAAGGAGGGGTCACTATGAGTCAGGTTCGACTTGACGGCAGTGAGTTTGGTTTGCTTTTGGTATGCTTGAGCCCATATTCTGCATATAGTCCAGTTTCTCAAGTTATTTGCTCAGCATAGAGACTGAATGAGGAGCTCTGGTGGTGCAGTGCCTAAGGCATTTGACTGCTAACACAAGATTGGCATTTCAAATGCATCAGTTGCTTTGTGGAAGGAAGATGGGGCAATCTACTTATGTAAAGATTTACCACCTCATAAACCCGATGGGGGGATTCTATGAGTCAGAAGCAATTCAATTGCAGTAAGTTTGGTTTTGGTTTAAGAAATTGAATAAATATGGTGAAAGGATACAATCCTGACAGACACCATTCCTGATTATAAACCACTCAGTATCCTCTTGTTCTGTTTGAATAACAGCCTATTGAACTGTGTACATGAGAACAATTAAGTGTTCTGGAACTTCCATTCTTCACATTGCTATCCATAATTTCTTTTGATACACACAAATACCTTTGCATAGTCAATAAAACACAGGTAGATATCTTTCTGGTATTCTTTTGTTTCAGCCAAGATCCATCTGACATCAGGAATGATATACTTCATTCCATGTCCTCTTCTAAATCCAGCTTGCATTTCTGGAAGTCCCCCATCAATATATTGCTGAAACTGTTCTTGAATTATTCCCAGCAAGATTTTACTCTCATGTGATATTAATGATGTTGTTCAATAATTTCTACAGCCTGTGGCATCACCTTTCTTCGGAATGGGCAGAGATATGAATCTCTTTCAGTCAATTGGCCAGGTATCTGTCTTCCATATTTCTTGACATAAACAAGTAAGCACCTCTAATGCTGCATCCATTTGTTGAAACATCTAAATGACCATTCTGCCAATGTCCAGAGCCTTGTTTTTTGCCAATTACTTCAGTGCAGCTTTGACTTCTTCCTTCAATACTATTGGTTCTCTATCATATAGTGTACCCTGAAATAGTTGGACATCAACAAATTCTTTTTGATACAGTGACTGTGTATTCCTTCTACCTTCTTTTGATGCTTCCTGCATTGTTTAATATATTGCCCATTGTTGTTGTTATGTGCCGTCTAGTTGAACCCGACTCATAGTGACCCCACCTTGGGTTTCCGAGTCTGTATCACTACGGAATTACCCCATCTTCCTTCTGAGGAATGGCTAGTGGATTTGAACCACCAGCCTTCTGGTAAGCAGTCAGGTGCCTTAGGCACTATGCTATCAGAGCTTCCCCATAGAATTCTTCAATACAGCAACTTGTAGCTTGATTTTTTTTTCTTCAGTTCTTTCAGCTTGAGATGTGCCGAGAATGTTCTTCCCTTTTGGTTTTCTAACTCCAGGTTTTTGCACATGTCATTATAATACTTTACGTTGTCTTATCAAGCCCCCCTTTCAAATCTTCTGTTCAGTTCTTTTATTTCAGCATTTGTTCCATTTGCTTTGGCTACCCTGCATTCAAAAGCAAGTTACAGAGTCTCTTCTTGCATACATTTTGGACTTTTCTTCCTTTCCTGTATTTTTATGATCATTTGCTTCCTGTATGATGCTCTTTATGTCATCTCACAACTCATCTGGTCTTCAGTCATTGGTGTTCAGTGTATCAAATCAATTCTTCAGATGGTCTCTAAATATAGGTGGAATATAATCAAGACCATATTTTGGCTCTCATGGAGTTTTACTTTTCTTCAGCTTCAATTTAAACTTGCATATGAACAGTTGATGGTTTGTTACACAGTCAGTTTCTGACCTTAATTTTACTAATGATATTGAGCTTCTCCACTGCCTCTTTACACAGATGAAGTCAATCTGATTTCTGTGTATTCCATATGGTGAGGTCTATGTGTATAGTCACCATTTAGGTTGTTGAAAAAGGTTTTTGCAATGAACAAGTCATTGGTCTTGTAAAATTCTGTCATGTGATCTCCAGTGTCATTTCTATCATCAAGACCATATTTTCCAACTCCCAATGACTCTTCTTAGTTTCCAGTATTCACATTCCACTCACTAATAATTATCAATACATCTTGATTGCATGTTTGGTCAATTTCAGATTGCAGAAGTTGGTAAAAATCTTTAATTTCTTCTCTTTGGTCTTAATGGTTAATTATTATTAAATATTAATATTAATATTAATATTTAATAATAATATTAACTGGTCTTCTTTGTAGGCATATGGATATTAGCCTGCCACTGACAGCACTGTACTTCAGGATAGATCTTGAGATGTTCTTTTTGAGGATGAATGCAATGCCATTTATCTTCAATTTTTCATCCCAGCATAGTAGATTATATGCTTGTCTGATTTAAAATGGCCAATACCAGTTCATTTCAGCTCACCAATGCCTAGGATATGAATCTTTATCTGTTCCATTTCTTTTTTGACAACTTTCAATTTTCCTGGATTCAGAATCTGTACATTCTATGTTCCAATTATTAATGGATGTTTGCAGCTGTTTCCTCCCATTTTGAGTCATGCCCCATCAACATATGAAGGTCCCAAAAGCTTTAACCCATCCACATCATTAAGGTCAGCTCTACTTTGGGGAGACACATTTTTCCCAGTTGTATTTTGAGTGCCTTCCAGCCTGAGTGGTTCATATTTGGGCATTATATCATACAATGTTTCACAGTCTCTCATAGTTTTCCAGATATATATCAGTGTTATACTGCTATTCATAAGTGCTTTCCAACACTAGTAATAAGAAAATAATTACTGTAGTCAGGAAAGCACAGCATTCTCTATCTAAATGACCCTTTATTGTCAATCTCATGTAAGACCATTTTCTTATATGATAAAGGACATGAAAGTCCAGTGATGTCAAGTGATGATACAAGATGTCACAGCCACTTAGGGGCTGAACTAGGACTATAACTAATATTTTCTGTGTCCTAATTCACTCCTTTTTCAGCCCCACCTGTTGCTTCTCTTCATACAACATGCTTTTGTAGTTCAAATTGGCAACCGAAACCATGCCATCCTTCTCTTCCCTAAGTTATCATCTAAGCAAAGTGAGTCAAGAGATCATGTTGTTGTTGTTGTTGTTTGCCATCGAGTCGGCCCCGACTCATAGTGACCCCTCCTTGGGTTTCAGAGGCAGTATCACTACGGAAGTAGGAATGCCCAACCTTCCTTCCGAGGAGTGGCTGGTGGGTTTGAACCGCCAGCCTTCTGGTTAGCAGTCAAGTGCCTT
>NW_006921682.1:3074040-3086863 GCF_000298275.1 Orycteropus afer afer | reverse complement strand
CTACATATATATATATGTGTATATATATATATATATATATATATATATATACACACACATATATATATATGCTGAATCTATAGGCTGAAATTCCTTGAATCAATTTTATATGTTATCCCCTCTTTCCCAGTGAAGAAGTCCTTGAGTTCCTGGGTAATGTAAACAATTAAGAACTCAACTACAAGCAGAAAGTTTGGTAGTATGAGCCCACTCACAGGGATCTCAATAGAAAATCTTTTGATCTGCTTCAGAAAAGTCACAGGCTTGAAACTCCATCAAGGCCAGTTCTTCTGTCTACTCAGTGGGTCTCCAGGAGTTGCATGACTCAGTAGCAACTAGTTTGGTTGAAGAAACCTCTCCTTAGCTAATTCTTCAAAGGTAAGCCTAGATGATTATTTCTGAGTACCTTGAATCATGACTGTACTTCCTCTAAAGCAGCATTTATCAAAGGATGGCCCCTGGAAAGGTGCTAAAGTGCTTGTTGTTAGCTGCCTTCAAGTTAGCTCCCCACTCATGGTGACTCTGTATACATCATTGTGAGGTAGAGAAAGCTCATGTATTAGAAAAACTGCCAGGCCACAGTTCCTTGTAAATTATTTTACCCTTACTTATAGTGAAGAAGGGACAGATGTAAGGAAGCTGCCAGGTCACATCCCTTTATAAATTACCTTACTCCTACTGATAGTGATCTCTGGTGGCATAATGCCTAAGGCATTTGACTGCTAACCAGAAAGCTGGTGATTCCCACCCACCATCCACTCCTCAGAAGAAAGATTGAGCAATCTACTTCCATAGGGATACCGCCTCTGAAACCAAAGGAGGGGTCTCTATGAGTCTGAAATGACTCCAGTGCAGTGAGGTTTTTTTTTTTTTTTTTTCCACTGGTAGTGAAGTAGGGACAAATACAATGTATGGAAGTTGCAGGTAATATTCTTTTAGAAATTATTTAAATTACCCCTACTGAGAGGAACCTGAAAACTGGAAAAATTGTGATTAGCGAAGTTTGTAATCACCAGGCTGTTTGTTGCAGGCCCTAGGGTGTCAATACAGGAGACTCCATGACAGAGTCCCTTTTGATCTACAGTTAAGCAGATGCCTGGATAAATCTGGAGGACCATCAAAAGCTAGGAATCCTGTCTATATGATTTTCCAATTATATAGCTTCCTCATTCTGTCTGTCCCCTACAATTGCTGGAAGCCAAATGGGAAATGTTGGCAGTCCATCTAGCATACTATACACCTAGTTTCTGTCCCAGTGGACAGTCTCAGGGAGCTCTGGTGGCATGGTGCCTAAGGAATTTGACTGCTTTTCAGAAGGCTGGAGGTTCAAACCCACCAGCCACTCTTTGGAAGGAAGATTGGGCAATCTACTTCCATAGTGATACTGCCTTGGAAACTCAAGAAGGGGTTGCTATGAGTCGGATCCAACTCCACGGCAGTAAGTATGGTGGTTTTTTTGGTACCGTCTCATGCAGTGTTTCTTAAAGGGCACTTCGACTCTGAAAAGGAAGACTGGGTGATCTATTTCTGTAGATTTACCACCTTGGAAACCCAAAAGAGGCCGCTATGAGTTGGAATGGATTCGATGGCAGTGAGTTTGGTTTTTTTTCTGTTCCTGCCATGGAGTCCTCTTCTTGTAATAATTGTGATCCAAAGGGCTTTCATTGACAGATTTTTTCAGGAGTAGAATACTAGTCATTCCTTTCTAGTCTGTCTTAGTCTGGAAGTTCTGCTGAAACCTGTTGAGGATCATAGCAACACAAGCCTGCACTCACAGACAAGTGGTAGCTGTGCTTGAGGTACATTGGCCAGAAACTGAACCAAGGTCTACCACTGAATCATCAATGTTTTCAAAGCCTTTGTTAGAAAATAAATTCCCAGACCCTACCCAGATTTTCTGAAGTCTACCAAATCAAAATTAGTATTTTCTCAAGTCTTGCAGATAAATGTAATGCACCCTAAATTTTAAGAAGCTCTGCTCTAAAAATAGCAGTGGAGAAGCAGGATAAATATACTGCTAAGCAGTTGCTCATAACATTTTGCTACTCAATATGTGCTCCGCAGGCTAATGGCTTCAGCATCACCTAGAAGCTTGACAGAAATTCAGAATCTCAATTTTCCACCCCAAATCTTCTGAATTAGAATTTGCATTTTAACAAGATCCCCCTGGTGATTCAGAGTTCTGGTGGTGTAGTGCCTAAGGCATTTGACTGCTAACCAGAAGGGTGGAAGTTCAAACCCACCAGCCACTCCTCAGAAGGAAGATTGGGTAAACTACACTTACATAGAGACACCGCCTCCCAAGGAGGGGGCTCTATGTGTTAGAATCTACTGGACAGCAGCGAGTTTGGCTTGTTTTTTTGGCCAGGTAGATTCAATGTACAACAAAAATTAAGAAGTACTGCTTTAAAAGATTTTTGCCTAAAAATTTAATGTGGTGAAGGCCAAATTCATTTATTTTGCTTGAATGACTTGGATAATTGCCACCATCTTCCCTGCCTTCTAAGACAGAGCTTCAGGCAAGAGTTGCCTTTGATAGGAGGATTTCAAGTGAAGCTAGGTTCCCAAGGTAGCCAGAGGAAGTTCTGTTTTAGGGAAATTCTTAGAGCTGTGCTAACAAAGAAGACGGCCTCTGGGCATCATAGACAGCTGCTCCAGAAAGAGGGCTTGCCTGAGGAAAGGCTTAGCAATAACTTGCTCAAAATTCTTGAATCTGGTTGAAGGTAGGCTAGGTAAAGCTGAATCCTATGTTTATTTTTCTCACTAACTCATTAAAAACCTTGAGTAAATTCTGAATATTAATCCCAATTAAGAAAATCATAGATGTGTCTAACCTTGTCTACAGCGTTGGCAACACAGTTTTTCCAGACTTGACTTTCTGCTAAATTGCAATTTCATTTTATTCTCCCTTGAAATCATTCATTAGCCAATTTTATTTCCTTTGAAATACAACTACTTTCTATACAGAGAGGAAATAAAATTAGACTTCTGGTCAGATATCCTTTCTATAAATCCTGGCTTTATTTACAGACCTTGAACAAATCATTTAATCTCTCTGGGTCTTTTTGTTTCTTTGTTTATAAAATGAGAATGATAATGCCTAACACATACTATTTTATATTATTTTTTTTTCTATTTTAGGAAACAATGAAAATATTTTTGAAAGTACTTTTAAAGCAGCATGTTTTATAAATACTAGTTTTTGATGTCACATTGATGATCTTTGAGTCATAGTATATGGATTTCTATTCTTTTTAAAATTTTGTTGGACTTCTGCCTTATTCTCTCTGTGATCCACTAAAGGCAATATCAAAGTTAGATCTCATGCTAGTACCTGCAATACCCTTCCAGACACCTCCCTTGCGCACTCAATTTGCTGTTCTTTATCTTTCATCTTATAGTCAGACTTCTGTAATGCAACACCACTTATGCCAACACAGTCACTGACAGTATATTTTGCAAATGAGATCCTTTGGGATGCTAGATCAGATATTTCCCTGAAGTCTAGACACATTCCAGAGCTTACTCCATTCATTATTGATGCATGGGTCTGCCATTTAGTCACCCATGTTCTTTATGATAAAAGCTTGCTTTTCACCTCCGTTAGATGGTATAGATTAACAAATTAGAGAAATTCTTGGCATTGGCATAGTGCTTTCCATGTTGTACTGGACTGTAACAAGCAAAATCTCATTTTGACATTCATAAAAACACCAGGAGATACACAAGGTAGGGATGTCTGAACCCATTATGCAAACCTGGAAATGATTTACCTTAAAGGCACCAGAAAATAAATGGTGGAACCTGGATTAAAAGGCAAATCTTCCACCTTTGACTATGACCCCTTGGTGCTTTACAGCATGCATCAGACCCAGGGTGTATGAGGGGAAAAAGACCCCAACTCACACTTAGAGACACTTTTATTAAGCCTTAGACAGGGCAAAGACAAAACAAAGACACTTACTTATGCAGGAAGAGGGAAAACATCAGCATGTACACAGTACAGAAAGCTGAATGGAATCCACTGAGTCATGGCCATGGGGCTAATTATATATGATTGAAAACAAAATCATCATAGAATCATGATTGGTGGAAGATGGATTCATCACTGTCACAGGAGGGACTACAAAAGTAGAGAAAGGACCATGACTGAGATATGTACATAATGGAAGATTAAAAAGGGTTACAGGATTGGTTCTGGGGTTTGACAACCAGCTATGTGGTGGTCTAGATATAACTCATGACCATGAAAAGATTCATAGGCACAAGATAGCTATAAGAGAACACTGGGACTCCAACCTTAACTTAAATTAGATAAGAACACACCCAGACAAGTTCCCTAGTTCTTTGTGTGAGCATACTCTACTTTCAAACATACTCTTCCTGAGAGCAAACTGCCCCTCCCTAGTTTTGTCCTAGAACTTGTCTATGCATGGCCACAATGTTGATTTAAAGGTCAGAAATAATTCAAATAACATCTAAACTTATGTCTAGACTCAAAATGAGTTAGGGTTCCCAATGTAGACCTCTGCCTTCCAAAAGCCAAGTGCTTCAGAATTTAAGCTCTAATGCAAGGGTAAACTGCAAGACAGAAAATGGAATGGCAATAGGGACATCCTATATGTCTGCTCCTCGAAAGGAAGGTTGGGCAATCTACTTCCGCGATGATACTGCATTGGAAACCCAAGGAGGGGTTGCTATGAGTCGCTTAGGGTCCTACTTGATGGAAAATTACAACAACAACAACATATGTCCAAGCTCTGGTGGCATAGTGCCTAAGGCATTTAACTGCTAACCAGAAGTCTGGAAGTTCAAACTCACCAGCCACTCCTTGGAATAAAGGTTGGGCAATCTTCCGCAGTGAAATCGCCTTGGAAACTCAAGGAGGTGTCTCTATGAGTTGAATCTGACTCCAGGGCAGTGCATTTGGTTTGGTGCGTTTGGATATATCCCTATCAACTCTTCCCACAAATGCACACATATCTCTCCACCATCCTCTGGACTACCAGAACAGGATTTGTGTAATTTTATTGTATACGTCTATTTTTGTACTTAATACACTTTTAAACCTTTTTTTTTTTTTTTTGTCACTCCTTTACTGGCTTCTGAACCCTTGGAGACAAAGTAAGATAGCCCCGGTGACACAAATGGTTTGCACCTGACTACAAACCTAAAGGGAGCTCTAGTGGCATAATGCCTAAGGCACTTGACTGCTAACCAGAAAGCTGATGGTTCAAACTCACTAGCCACTCCTTGGAATAAAGGTTGGGCAATCTAGTTCCATCGTGATATTGCCTCAGAAACCCAAAGAAGGGTCACTTTGAGTCAGATCCCACTCACTGGCTGTGAGTAACATGAAGGATAAATGATAAAAAGAGATCCCTGCTTCCTAATGTTTTATTCTAAAATCATGGTGATATAGTTTGTATTTTAGAGGGAAGATGAAAAATCAACATAGATATAGGCAAGTAAACTTGTTTCCATTGCAGTACCAATGGAGATGGAAACACAAATTCATAAGACCTGATAGTGCTCTCTCCCATGTACTGCACATCCTATCCTCAATGAACCACATGCCATTCTCCAACTGTGCTTTTCATTCCCATTTTCCTTTCTTTGGCACATAATATTCTGTAAGCCTGGAATGTCCTACCAAGTTCTGTGCCTTGACTGACAAATTCCTATTCATCCTTCAGGTCTCCATGCAAATTCTGACTCCTCTGACAAGTTTTCCTTGATTTACTCATGTTGAATCAATCTCTTATGTAGCTTCATTACCATAGCACTGGGTGTATATATACTTTATAGCCTTTAAAACATTATCCTTTAGGTACTTCATTTTATAAATTTTTATTTTGATGTAATTCTACATCAAAAGGAAGTTACAAAGTCAGTACAGAGGGACCCTGCACACCTTTCCTCAAGTTTCCTCTGGTGCTTCTATATTATTTACTATAATGCAATATCACTCACTCACTGTCATCAATTCGATTCCAACTCATAGTGACTTCCACTGGGCTTCCAAGGCTGTGAATCTTTATGGAAGCAGACTGCCCATCTTTCTTCTGAGAAGAAACTGGTGGGCTTGAACCACAGAGCTTTTGGTAAGTCAAATGCCTTACCACTACACCACCAGAGCTCCTTATAATACAATATCCAAAAAAAAAAAAAATCAAAAAGCCAAACAAACTCACTGCCATGCAGTTGATTACAACTCATAGCAAACCCCACTGGGTTTCTGAAGTAGCAAATCTTTATGGAAGTACATTGCCTCATCTTCCTCCCCTGGAGTGCCTAGTGAATTTGAACCACCAGCCTTCTGGTTAGCAGTCAAATGCCTTAGGCACCACACCACCAGAGCTCCTGCAGGAAATTGAAATTAGTACAATTTATGTTTAGAGTTTTTGTCATTTTATTATGTGTGTAGATTCATGTAACCACCTTCACAGTTAAATCATAGAATAATTCTGTCACCACAAAAATCTCCATCTTGCTACCCACTTATAATCATTCCCCTATGATCATACCTACTATCCTTAACCTGTAGCAATCGCTCATTTTTTTCTCAATTATATTAGTTGGTCATTTTGAGAATGTTACATAAGAAGAATTATACAGTATGTGACATTTTGAGGTAGGCTTTTTTCTCTCGCCATGATGTCCTTGAATGATAATTATTGACAAGTCAAGGATTAACTGTCAATTTTTTTTAGCATCTTTAGAATTCCATTTCTACTTATCTATCACCATTGTCATCAATTCCGACTCATAGCAGCTCTATGGAACAGAGTAGAACTGCCCCATAGGGTTGCCAAAGCTGTAAATCTCCAGAAGCAGACAGCCACATCTTTCTCTCATGGAGCAGCATGTGGGTTCAAACACACATTTTGGTAGCAGCTGAGAACTACTAGTATTTTTAAATATATCCTATTTTAATTGCTTTCTTAGCAGTTTCTCTACGTGTTACTCCTTCTAAGACACATTTGTTCATTCTTCTGGCAGACCGTGGTATATTCAGTGCTCCTACCCAACACCACAATTCAAATGCTTCCATTCTTTTTTCATTGACAGCATCCCATGCATATGAAGCGATTGGAAATACCACGGCTTGGGTCAGGAGCACCTTAGTCCTCAAAGTAACATCTTTGCTTTTTGACACTTTAAAGGGGTCTTTTGCAGCAGATTCGTCCAATGCAATGCATCATTTGATTTCTTGAGTATTGCTTTCATGGGTGTTGATTGTGGATCCAAGTAAAATGAAATCCTTAAAAACATCAGTATTTTCTCTCTTTATCATTATATTGTTTATTGGTCCAGTTGTGAGCACTTTTTTTCTCCTTCATGTTGAAATGTAATCCATTCTGAATGCTGTAGTCTTTGATCTTCATCAGTAAGTTCTTCAAGTGCTCTTCACTTTCAGCAAGCAAAGTTATGTCATAGGCATATTGCAGGTTGTTAATAAATCTTCCTCCAATCCTGATGCTGTGTTCTTCTTCATATAGTCCAGTCTCTTGAATTATTTGCCTGGCATATAGACTGAATAAGTATGATGAAAGGATATGACCCTGACACATACCTTTTCTGATTTTAAACCATGCAGTATCCCTTCTATTCCTTTGTAATGACTGTCTCTTAATCTATATAAAGGTTCTGCATGAGAATAATAAAGTCTTGTGGAATTCCCATTCTTTGTAATGTTATCTATAATTTCTTATCACCCACAGTTGTATGCCTTTGTGTAGTCAATAAAACATAGGTAAACATCTTTCTGATAGTCTTTGCTTTCAGCCAAGATCCATCTGACATCAGCAATTATGTTCTTTTTTCCTATGTCCTTTTCTGAATCTGTCTTGAATTTCTGGCAGTTCGCAGTCGATGTACTCCTGCAACCCTTTTTAATTATATACAGCAAAATTTTAGTGGCATGTGATATTAATGATATTGTTCAATTATTTCCACATTCTGTTAGATTACTTTTCTTTGGAATGAGCACAAATATGGATATTATATTCAGTTGACCAGGTAGCTATTTTCCAAGTTTCTTGACATACAATCAGTGAGCACTTCCAGCATTGCATCCATTTGTTGAAACATCTCAATTGGTGTTGCTTCAGTCTTGTTTTTTGCAAATGCCTTTAGTACAGTTGCACATCTTTCATTATCATGAGTTTTTGATCATATGCTACCTCCTGAAATGGCTGAAAGCTATTTCTTTTTGTTATAGTGACTCTATATGTTCTTTCTTTTGTTGTTTTTTGTGTAATTCAATTTTGTTTTCCCATAAAAGACTTCAATATTGCAACTTGAGGCTTGTATTTTTTTTCTTCAGTCCTTTTATCTTGAAAAAATGCTGTTTATTCCTCCCTTTTGGTTTCCTAAGTCCAGGTCTTTGCACACTTCATTATAACACTTTTCTTTGTCTTCTGGAGGTGCCCTTTGAAATCTTCTGTTCAGTTCTTTTATTTCATCATTTCTTGCATCTGCTTTGTTGGTCTGTTTTCAAGGTCAAGTTTTGAAGTCCCTTCTGACATTTATTTTGATCTCTTCTTTCTTTCCCCTCTTTTATATGACCTTTTGTTTGAAAGATGTACAGACATAATGATCTTTAAAGGTGAGGATGGTGGTTTATTTAAGGTATGCTACCAGGAGGGAACAATCTCTGGAGAAGGATATCATGCTGGATAAAGTAGAGGATCAGTAAAGGAGAGGAAGACTTTAAACTAGTTGGATCGCCACAGTGGTTGCAACAATGGGTTGAAGCATAACAATAATTGTGATGATGGCACAGGACCAAGCAATATATACATAATGTCACTATGAGTCAGAACCAACTTGACAATACCTAACAACAGCTGGATACTACATATACATAACTTTAAGCAAAGTCTACTGATTCAGTGCTTTCAGCTTCAGGAATCCTGGTCATCTTTTTCTGTTTTCCTTTTTGAATTACAGATTTTGCACATTTCATCATAATACTTTTTTAGCTATTCTTTGAAATTTTCTGTTAAGCTCTTTTACTTCAACATTTATACCATTTGCTTGGGCTATTCTGTGCTTAAAAACAAGTTCCAGAGTTTCTTCTGACATTCAATTTGATCTATTCTTTCTGTCTTGTATTTTTTTTCTCTTTTCAGTATACTCTTCCCACTTCCTCCCTGTGTTTACCATTTCCCTTTAACCTTCTTTCTTATTCTTTCCTGTCATCTTAGCTTTATCCCCAGGGCAAATGATGCCCTTATTGATCTTGTATGAACGATTGTTCTAATGATTGCGTTCCTCCCCGGTATTATTGTTCCCCTTATAGACCTGTCTATTGTTTGGCTGACAATTGAACTACTGGAGTGAGTTCAGTTCCAGGACTGAAGCATGTCTAAGGCCATAGTCTCAGGGGTTCAACCAGTATTTAGCAGACCAGTAAGCCTTGCCTCTTTTTTATGATTTTGATTTTTTTTTTCCACATTTGTCTCCCACTCTGTCTGAGATCTCCTATTGTGATACCTTTCACATCAGTCAGCAGTGTAGCAAGGCACATTTAGTTCTTATGGTCTCAGGGTCAGGGATGCTGGAATTCATGTACCTCTTTAGTCCTTTGGACAAATGTTTCCTTGTGTCTTTGATTTTCTTCATTTTTCTTTGTTCTGGACAGGGAGAGATTAGTAGTTGCACCTTATATGACAACTCACAATTTTTTAATACCCCAGTCACCATTTACCAAAATAAGATGTAGAATATTATTGTTTTTAACTCTGTTATGCCAATCGACAGAAGGAGGATTGGCCAATCTACTTCTGTAAAGATTTACTGCCTTGGAAACCCAATAGGGGTCACTATAAGCTGGAATCGACTCAATGGCAATGGCTTTGGTTTGCTTTATGCCAATTGACCTAGATGTCCCCAAGACCATGGTCTTGAGCCTCCAGGGCCAGTGACTCATTCCCTTGAGCTATTTGGTAATGCCAAAGAAGTTTTCAGAATTATTAATTGCAAATGCTCTTTGCAACAACATAAATGGCAACTATATAAATAGGGCACGGGAGGCAAGGCAGGCCCCAAGACCCCAAGAGCCAGGAAAGGGAGGGACAAGGAGTGACCTCGGGGACATCAGAAGCAGCAGGATATCCAAGTTAAAAGAGGCAGGAGGCAAGGCTAGGCCCCAAGTCCCCTAGAGCCAGGAAAGGGCCGGACCAGGAGAGCCTAGAGAGCACAAAGTGGCATGTTTCAGGTAGGAATTAGGTAAGAGGAGAGTGCAGAGGTTTCCAACAGCTAAAGGAGACAAACTTGTCTGTCAATTTGTCATCCTGTGATGTTTGTATGTTGCTGTGAGGCTTGAAGCTGTGCCACTGGTGTTTCAGACGCCAGCAGAGTTGCGCATGGTGCACAGGTTCCAACACAGCTTACAGACTAAGACAGGCTAGGGAGAAGGAGGAGGTCATCCACTTATCAAAAATTGGCCAGGGAAAACCTTATGAATACCAGAGAAACACTGTCTGATACATTACTGGACAACTGGATGAATGGCTTGGAAACATTGTCTGACACAGTGCAGGAAGACTAACAACCCCTTCGTTTAGAAGGCACTCAAAATAACTCCTTAGAGCTGAACCAACCTTAATGATATGGATAAAGAAAGTCTTTCAGGATCTTTATGTGCCGATGTGGCATGATTCAAATTGAGGAGAAACAGCAGCAAAAATATATGCAGCAATGGGCTCAAGTGTAGCAAAAATTATGCAGCTGGCTCAGGAACTGGCAGTGTTTCATTCTGCTGTGCATAGGGTCGCTATGAGTCAGAAATGACTTGATGGCACTTAACAACAACAACAACATGTAAATAGACCTCCCCGGATGGAGTACATAGAAATAAAATTGACTGCATCTGTGGGAAGAGGCAATAGAGAAGCTCAATATCATTAGTCAGAACAAGGCCAGGGGCTAACTGTGGAACACATCACCAATTGCTCATATGCAAATTCAACTTGAAGCTGAAGAAACTTAAAACAAGTTCACAAGCCAAAATATGACCCTGATTATATCCCACTTGATTTTAGAGACCATCTGAAAGATAGATTTGGTGCATTGAACACCAATGGCCAAAGACCAGATGTGTTGTGGGATGACATCAAGGACACCATACATAAAGAATGAAAAAGGTCCTTTAAAAGACAGGAAATGAAGAAAAGACCAAAATGGATAACAGAGGAGATTCTGAAACTTGCTCTTGAACAGAAAGTAGCAAACTGAATGATAAAAATGATGAAGTAAAAGAGCTGAACAGAATCTTTCAAAGGACAGCTAAAGAAAGCAAAGTCAAGTATTACAATGAAATGTGTAAAGACTTGGAATTAGAAAACCAAAAGGGAAGAATATTCTTGGCACATCTCAAGCCACAAGAACTGAAGGAAAAAATTCAAGCTTCAAATTGCAATACTGAAGGATTTCATGGGAAAATATTTAACAATGTAGGAAGCATCAAAAGATGGAAAGAATATACAGAGTCACTGTATCAAAAAGAATTGATTGACATTCTACTATTTCAGGAGATAGCATATGATCAAGAATCAACAGTATTGAAGGAAAAAGTCCAAGCCTCACTGACGGATTTGGTGAAAAACAAAGCTCTAGGAAATGATGGAATACACATTGAGATGTTTCCGTAAGTGCATGGTTTAAAACCAGGAAGGGTGTGAGTCAGGATTGTATCTTTTCAGCATACCTTTTCAGTCTGTATGCTGAACAAATAATCTGAGAAGCTGGACTCTATGAAGAACGTGATCAGGATGGGAAGAAAACCCATTAACAACCTGTGTTATGAAGACAACACAACCTTCCTTGCTGAAAGTGAAAGTGACTTGAAGCACTTACTGATGTAAATCAAAGGCTACAGTCTTCAGTATGGATTGCACTTCAACATAAAGAAAATAAAAATCTTCACAACTGGACCAATAAGTAAGATCATGATAAATGGAGAAAAGATTGAAGTTGTCAAAGATATCATTTTACTTGGATCCACAATCAACACCCATGGAAGCAGCAGTCAACAAATCAGATGATACATTGCCCTGGGCAAATCTGATACAAAACACCTCTCCAAAATGTTAAAGAAAAAAGACGACACTTTGAAGACTAAAGTGTGCCTGGTCCAAGCCATGGTGTTTTCAATTCATGTATAGTTAAAACCTGGACAATGAAAAAGGAAGACCGAAGAAGAATTGATGCCTTTGAATTATGGTTTTTGTGAAGAATACTGTAAATGCCATTGACGGCCAGAAGCACAAACAAATACATCCTAGACAAAGTTTTCCTTAGAAGCAAGAATGGCCAGACTTCATTTCACCTACTTTGGTCATGTTGTCAGAAAAGATCAGTCCTTGGGAAGGGTATCATGCATGTTGTTGTTGTTAGGTGTCATTGAGTCACCTCTGACTCATAGCGGCCCTATGCACAGCAGAACTAAACACTGCCTGGTCCTGAGTCAGCTCCATGATTCTTGCTATACTTGAGCCCATCGCCGCTGCCATCATGGCAATCCATCTTGTTGAGGGCCTTCCCCTTTTTCATCAACCCACCACCTTACCAAGCATGACATCCTTCTCCAGGGAATGGTCCCTTCTGACAACATGACCAAAGTAGGTGAGATGAAGTTTGGCCATTCTCATCTCCAAGGAGTATTCTGGCTGCACTTCCTCCAGGACAGACCTGTTAGTTCTTTCAGCAATCCACGGTACTTTCAGCATTCTTCAACAACACCACAGGTCAAAAGCATCAACTCTTCTTCAGTCTTCCTTATTCATTGTCCAGCTCTCACATGCGTATGAGGAGA
>NW_006921682.1:3065876-3070130 GCF_000298275.1 Orycteropus afer afer | reverse complement strand
ACCAAAGTTTGGTTATCCATTCCTCAGTTGTTGGACATCTAGGTTGTTTCCAAGTTTTGGCTATTGTAAATAGTGCTGCGATGAACATCGGCGTGCTGCAACAATTTTTGAATTATCTTCAGTAAGATTTTACTTGCATACCATATTAATGATATTTCCACTGTCTGTGGGATCACCTTTCTTTGGAAAGTGTACAAATATGGATCTCTTCCAGTCAGTTGGCCAGGTAGCTGTCTTCCAAATCTCTTGGCATATCCAAGTGAGTGCCTCGAGTGGGGCATCCATTTGTTGAAACATTTCAATGGGTATTCTGTCAACTCCTGGAGCCTTGTTCTTCTCCAATTCTTTCAGAGCAGCTTTGACTTCTTCCTTCAATTCCATTGGTTCTTGAACATATGCCACCTCCTGAAATGAATGAAGATTGACCAGTTCTTTTTGGTACAGTGACTGTCTATTCTGTCCATCTTCTTTTGATTCTTCCTGCATCGTTCAATATTTTGCCCATAGAATCTTTCAATATTGCAACTCAAGGCTTCAATTTTCTCCTCAGTTCTTCCAGCTTGGAAAATGCTGAGCATGTTCTTCCCTTTTAGTTTTCTAACTCCAGGTCTTTGCACAATTCATTATAGTAGTTGCCTTGTCTCTTGAGGTGTTCTTTGAATTCTTCTTTTCAGCTCTTTTATCTTGTCATTTCTTCCATTTGCTTTAGCTACTCTTTGCTGAAGGGCAAGTTTCAGAGTCTCTTCTGACATCCATTTTGGTCTTTTCTTTCTTTCTTGTCTTTTTAATGACCTCCTTCTTCCTTCATGGATGATGCTCTTAATGTCTTCCCACAATTCTTCCCGTTTTTGATCATTGGTGTTCAATGCATCAAATCTATTCTTTCGATGGTCTCTAAATTCAGGAGGGATATATTCAAGGTCATATTTTGGCTCTCATGGACTTGTTTTAATTGTCCTCAACTTCAAGTTGAACTAGCATATGAGCAGTTGATGGTCTATTCCACAATCAGCTCCTGGCCTTGTTTTTGCTGAAGATATTGAGCTTTTCCATCTCCTCTTGCCACAGAAGTAGTCAATCTGATTCCTGTGTACTCTATCTGACGAAGTCCACATGTATAATTGCTGTTTGTGTTGTTGAAGAAAACAAAAAAAAAATTTGCAGTGAATAAGTCATTGGTCTTGAAAATTCTATCATGTGATCCCCAGCATTATCTCTGCTACCAAGGCCAAATTTTCCAACAACCAGTGATTCTTCTTTGTTTCCAACTTTTGCATCCCAATCACCAGTGATAAGCAACACATCTTGATTGTATGTTCAGTCAATTTCAGACTGCAGAAGTTGATAAAAATCTTCAGTTTCCTCATCTTTGGCTTTGGTGGTTGGTGCATAAATTTGAAAAATAGCAGTATTAATGGGTCTTCCTTGTAGATGTATGGATATTATCCTATCACTGACAGCACTGTACTTCAGGAGAGATCTTGAAACATCCTCTGTGATGATGAATGCTGTGCCATTCTTCATCAATTTGTCATTCCCGGCATAGTAAATCATCAGTTTGTCTGATTCAAAATGGCCAAAACCTGTCCATTTCAGCTCACTAATGCCTAGGATATCACTCTTTATGCATTCCACTTCATTTTTGACAACTCCCAATTTTCCTAGATTCATACTTCATTCATTTCATGTTCTCATTATTAATTGATGTTTGCAGCTGTTTCTCCTCAATTTGAGTCATGCCATGTCAGCACATGGAGGTCGTGAAAGACTTACTTTATCCATATCATTAAGGATGGCTCTACTCTGATGATGCAGCTCTTCCTATATTGAGTGCCTTCCAAACCAAGAGGCTTGTCTTCCTGCACTGTGTTGGACAATGTTTCCAAGCTATTCGTAAAGTTGCCCAGTAATGTATCAGACAGTGTTTCTCTGCTATTCATAAGGTTTTCCCTGGCAAGATTTCGATAAGTGGATGGCCTCCTCCTTCTTCCTATAAGCTTTGTTGGAACCTGTGCACCATGTGCAGCTCTGCTGTCATCTGAAACACCAGTGGCACAGCCTCAAGCCTCACAGCAACATACAATCCTCACAGGATGACAAATTGACAGACAAATTAGTCTTCCTTAGATGTTGGAAACCTTTGCACCCTCCACTTACCTAATTCCTACTTGGAACCTGCCACTCTGGTCCCCGGCTTCTCCCTCCTTTTCCTGGTTCTAGGGGGTTTGGGGCCTAGCCTTGCCTCCCACCCCTTTTTGCCTGGATACCCTGCTGCTCCTGAGGTCCCCAAGGCTGCTCCTGCTCCCTCCCTTTCCTGGCTCTAGGGAGTTTGGACTAGGTAAAAAAGGGTCAATGAAAAAGAGAAAGTCCCTCACTGAGATGGACTGACACAGTGGCTGGAATGATGTGCTCAAGTATAGCAGATTGTGAGGGTGGCTCAGGACTGGGTAATGTTTTTTTCTGTTGTACATAGGGTTTGCTATGAGTCAGAACCAACTCAACAACACCTAACAATAACAATAATGCTTCCATACCTTTGCCCTCATATGCTTTACTATTCTCATGTACATGTTTGCAGCACATGTAAGTACATATGTAGAAAGGAGCATAGTGCCCAAGGTACTTGACTGCTAACCAGAAGGCTGGTGGTTCAAACCCACCAGCCACTCCTCGGAAGGAAGTTTGGGCAATCCTACTTCTGTAGTGATACCGCCTTGGAAACCCAAGGAGGGGTCGCTATGAGTGGAGGCTGACTCGACGGCACATAACAACAGCAACAATCCTTTGTCAAACCTATATAAATTCATAGGTATAGTCCCATTAACCTCTCCACTCCTGTTCACCTTAAGTGTCTGTGTATTCACTCATAATTTATTGTTATTACTGTTATTACAAGATTGTGTATGTAATAGTATTTACCTTTGTTACTTTTAACTCTTGTGCTCCTCCCTGTGTCTTCTTCTGCCTTGATAATTTTGTGAACTCCTTTTTATTGTATTTTGCCTTTTCCTTCACCCAAGTTAATGCATGTCTACACTATAGTTAGGAGCTCTGGTAGGATAGTGCCTAAAGCATTTGACTGCTAACCAGAAGGCTGGCGGTTCAAACCCACCAGTCACTCCTCAGAAAGAAGGTTGGGCAATCTACTTCCATAGTGATACTGCCTCAGAAATCCAAGGAGGGGTCTCTATGAGTGGGTCCAATTCGATGGCACATGACAACAACAACAACCCTGTAGTTAGTGATTTATCTTTTGCTCCCATCCCTGATAACCTCCAAAAAATGATTATATGTAAACCTTTTTCTTGACTTTTACAGTTGTGAGTCTCATTCAATATTTTTCCTATTGTGATTGACTATTTCACTCAACATAATGTCCATATACTTCCATGTTATGAGGTATTTCATAAATTCATCATTATTCTTTAATGTTGCATAATATCCCATTGTGTCTATGTACCATAGTTTGGTTATCCATTCTTCTGTTGATAGGCATGTAGATTGTTTCCATCTTTTAGCTATTGTAAACAGCTGCAATGAACATGGGTGTCCATATATCTGTTCTTGTCTTGGCTTTTACTTCTTTAGGATATATACCTAGCAATGGGATTGCTGGGTCAAATGGTATTTCTAATTCCAGCTTTTTAAGGAATCATCATACTACTTTCCACAGTGGTTGTATCATTTGACAGTTCCACTAGCAGTGTATGAGAGTCCCAATCTCTCCACATCCTTGACAGCATTTGTTATTTTCTGTTTTGTTGAACTTTTCCATTAGTGCTAGGGTGAGATGGTATCTCATTGTTCTTTTGATTTACATCTCTCTAATGGCTAATTATTGTGAGCATTTCTTCATGTATTTACTGGCTGCATAAATATCCTCTTTGATGAAGTGTCTATTTATGTCTTCTGCCCATTTTTTAATTGGATTGTTCATGTTTTTTGTAGTTGAGGTATTGGAGTTTTCTGTAAATTTTAGAGATAAGTCCGTTGTCAGATATGTCATTGCAAATTTTTTTTTTCCAATTTGTAGATTCTCTTTTTAGTCTTTTAGAGAAGTCTTTTGAAGCACATAAATATTTAATTTTTAGAAGGTCTCAGTCATATTGTTTATCTTCAGCTGTCTGTGCATTTTGGGTTATGCTTGACAGTCTATTTATGTGATAAATTAAAGCCCCTAAAGCTCTGGTAGCATAGTGTCTAAGACACTTGCCTGCTAACCAGACGGCTGGCGGTTCAAACCCGCCAGCCACT
>NW_006921682.1:3059499-3064896 GCF_000298275.1 Orycteropus afer afer | reverse complement strand
AATTTCACCATCATATTTGAGGGACAATTTTGCTGGGTATATAATCCTTGGTTGGAAATTTTTCTCTTTCAGGGTTTTATATATACCATCCCATTGTCTTCTTGCCTGCATGGTTTCTGCCAAGAAATACAAGCTTAGTCTTATTGGTTGCCCCTTGTAGGTAACTTTTTGTTTTTCTCATGCTGCTTTCAGGGTTCTTTCTCTGTCTTTGGTTTTGGTGAGTTTGATGATATATGATTTTCTTTTGGAGTCCACCCTTTTTGGGGTTTGTTAGACTTCCTGAATGGATGTATTCTCATCTTTCATCATACCAGGAAAATTCTCTTCCAACAAATCTTCAATAATTCTCTCTGTGGTTTTATTTGTCTCTTCCTGTTCTGGAATTCCAATGACACGTAAGTTATTCCTTTTGATTGTATCCCACAAGAACCTTAGGCTTTCTTCATTTTGTTTTGATCTTTTTTCTGATTGACCCCTTTCCAAAAATATATATTAAGGTATTTGTCTTCAATCTTACTAATTCTATCTTCCATTGATTCACTTCTACTCCTTTGCCTGTTCAATGTCTTACCTATTTCTGAAAATTTAATATGTATCTTCTGGATTGCTATGTGTAGATTTTGTATCATTTCTAATTTTTCATTTATTTTTTCATTTTGTTCTTGTATTGTTTTTTGAAATTGTTCTAGGGTTTTCTCTGTGTTTTCCTCAATTTTGTCAGTGTTTTCCTTAATCTGTCTCTCAATTCATTAAAGGTGTCTAAACATAATTCTTTTGAATTCCTTATATCAGAGAGTTCCAATGCTGCTTCTTCCTCAGGGATATGTTCTGGGTCTGTATCCTGGTCCCTTGTTTCACATGTTTTATCTTGCTTCTTTGTGTAGACTGTGATGGTCTGTTGTCTTTGAGACATTGTGATGTTTTTGTATTTATATTTAATTGGTGATTGTATGTTGGAGTGACTTGCTCACAATTTTCCTTCTCTTTGTTTTGTTTGGATGGTATCTGAGTAAGCAGGGTATGGTGCTAATCTATTTGCTAGTTGGCAGTACTTATACACTCACTACCAGCCTCCTTTTCCATTGTCAGCCTCCCATATGTCCCTGCCATCCTTAGCAAACAGAGCCTATACTTAGCTCCCTGGAATCCGAATGAGAATGCTGTCATTTAAATATCCAAAATGGTCATTGCTTGTAAACATTCAAAATGGCTGTTCCCTCAGTCACTTTAAATATTCAAAATGGCTACCACTTGTAAACATTCAAAATGGCTACACTCTTAATCACTTTACATATTCACGATGGCCACCACTTGTAAACATTCAAAATGGCTGCGCCCTTCAGACAGCTGAAAGTCCACAGCTCAGTTTGTCTCCTTCCTTGCTGTTTCCTATAGTAGTCGTAGTCCACCAGTACAGTGGTCCCTGCAGCCATTGGTGACCACGGTTGATCTTTAGGTCAATTCTCAGGTCCCAACACAACTTGGAAACATTCAAGCTGATGGTCCCATCAGAGTAGCTGACAGTTGTCACTCTGTCCATCTCCATACTCACTGTTTTCATTCAGGTTTTTCCAGTAGTTAGTGCCTAATCCAGTTCTGTATACATCTTATCAAAGCTCAGGGCTCCAGAATTATCTTCTGCATCTCTATCAATCAGTTTCTCTTTTCTTTGTTGAAGAGGGTCTGTGCCCCAGAAAGTTTTATAAGTTGTAATCTTTACTGGAGCAGAACACCAGGTCTCTTCTGCCATGGATTCATTGTATGGATTCAAACTACTTAACTATTACTGTACTAGGACTCCTGTTCCTGCCTAGGGAATGGCCATTTTATGGCTGAAAAATAGGAATGCAGGTACACTTTTGAGCTGTCAGATACTGCACTAAGCTCTGAGGCCACAAATCTAATACAGCCCTTGCAGGCTTTTAGCTACATTTATTAATACATCTATCTTCCCTGAGGATTCTCCTCCTGCTGGAAGCCACTAGCTTGTTCCCACACACCAAATATTCTTCTACTTTTTATATCTACTATTCTATCTTCTCAAAAGCTTCCCAAACAAGGCCTGAAGGAAGCAATACGCACTATGTGCTAGAAAAGATAGGAACTTGGAGTGACAATTCAACTATGAGTTACTACATGGGTAATTATGTGACCTTGATCAAGCCCATGTTGTTGTTGTTGTTATGTGCCGTCGAGTCAGCCCCGACTCATAGCGACCCCTCCTTTCCGAGGCAGTATCACTACGGAAGTAGGATTGCCCAACCTTCCTTCCGAGGAGTGGATGGTGGGTTTGAACTGCCAGCCTTCCAGTTAGCAGTCAACTGCTCTAGCCACTATGCTACCAGAGCTCCTTGATCAAGCCCATAACTTCTCAGAATCTTAGTATTATTATTAATAATGATTGCTATCATTATTGTAGTTTCAGCTATGGAGTTATGCACCCGGCTCTGTTTTAAGGAATTAGTGCATGATTAGGCCTTACAGGAACTTTTTCAGTAACCCTTTCAGTAAGAACTACCATTAAATCCAATTAATATGTGAAGAAACTGAGACGTAGAGATAAGTGGGTTGTTCAAGTTCCCAACTCATAAGAAGAAGAGCTGAACGTTGAACCCAGACACTCTTAACTCTAATTAAATCAGATAGATTAATGAAAGTCCTTGGCATAAGGAAAATATTCAACATCAATTTCCATCCCTGACCTTAAATAATAGTTATTCTACTTCACTGGGTGGTTGTAAAGTTCAAATAACATAAAATCTGTAGAAATGCTTCATAAAAGGTAATTTTCTCCACAAAGATAATCTATTATAATTCTTACTGTGATGTTTCCTCCTTTCCAAAATTTCACCAGAACTTTGGTTGACATCTTGTACAGATAGTCAGTCCATGTTTTATTTTCCCTGTCATTTTTGTTAGACTTTCTATATATCCAATTATCATGGTTGCCTTTTGTATACCCAACTGATTTAAAATTCTTTAAAAGCACATCCCTATTAATTCTTCTTTTTAACAACTTTTTTCTTACTGTAAACCTTTTTTCTTTGGAGCTCAAATTCCCAGACTTTGTGATAATGAATATGTTCTGAATCTATTTTCTCTGTTCTATTAGTTCCTTAACATTGTGTAGGGAAGTTTCAGACCATGGTTAATAGTTTCATTAAGTTTCTTTCATACTCTTTTTCCCTTCTGGGAATTTTATGGTCTTGCAATATTTATGCAAGGCACTAATTTGTTACATAGACTTCTTGGAATAATCAACCTTATAAGACCAAAAGGGCAGCATTTTTCCAAAAACAAAGTTCAGAAGGAAGGAAGGGGCAGGAAAGAAGGACAAATGGAAACAGGAAACCTAGAGAGGAAGTGGAAAATGTGTTGTTACTTTGAGGGGATTGTAACTAATATCATGATACAAAATGTGTATAAATAGTTGAATAGGAAACAAATTTGCTTTCTAAATTTTCACCCAAACTACAATAAAATGCATTTTTTAAGTTGTTATATAAGACTTTAAATTGCCTTGTGTGAGTATGATTTTGAGTGGCTCAGAATTTTATTTACCTTGGTTATTAAGAAATTAGTTCAACAAATATTTTTTTAATGCATGCCACATGACAAATGCTATGCAAGAAACTGAAGATAAAACATTAATTTTACATACTTCTCAAAACTATCTGTAGTGAGAGACTTTTAAGTCAATTTTTGCAAGAGAAACTTGTCCACTTTGTATTGGTGACTCTCCTTAATTTTCCTTCTTTTATTCATTTTGGAGACATCAGATTCTGAAGAGAGACAGTAAGCAAAGAGAGACATGAGCCTAAAAATCAATATGACAAACACTTGAAGGACTCTAATGTTAAGAAAGCCATTGCAATCAATAATCAGAATAAGAATTTACTCAAGATAAAATTCATTTTATTGAACACCTTGATATAAACTTATTTTAAGTGCATTAAGTATGTGCAAGTAGATGGAATGATTTCAAGCAGCAATAAAATGACCTGAAAAGCAAATTTGTACTGAAAGTTTAAAACTGCAACAAATGAGATAAAACTCTGATGGATTCTGAAAAATAACAAATAAGTGAATTGAAAAATAGTACTGAGATGCTCACTCAGAATACAGTACACAAAGTCAAAGAGAAAAAGTATAAAGGAGTAGTTAAGAGACACAGAAGATGAATTGAGAAAGATGCATTGCAGAAGGAGAAAATGGAAGAAATACTAGTAGCCTGCATTTGAAGAAGTAATTCCTAGAAACATACAAGGATTGATAAAAGATATGAATTTGAAATTAAAAAATAAAAAGTTTACTCTGAGAAACAAGCAGGAAAGAGAAATAAATTAAAATCTGCATCATAGCAAAACTACATAATATAAAAAATTAAAAGAAAATCATAAAAGCTAGCAACAGATTACATCCAAAACAGTGGCAGACTGAAAACTTCTCACCAGCCCAGCAATTCTAAGAAAACAGTGAAGTGGTAATCTCCAAGCACTGTGTGAAACTAACTGTCAATGTAGAATTTTACATCACACCATATTGTTCTTTTTCTTTCTTTTTTTTTTAAAGGACTAATTTTTTTTCTTAATGCATTTTATTGAAATATAATTTATGTGCAGTGAAATATACAAAACTAAAGTGACATGGGTCAATGCATTTTTTTTCAGTGTTCCCACCCCTCCCCTATCACTCCTGGCAACCAACAAAGAAAGTGTCCCTCCATAACCTTTCCTTGACCCTCCATAACAATGAACTGATACTATATTTGTCCTTCTGTGATTGACTTATGTCACTCAGCATAATGTCCTCCAAGTTCATCCATATTATGCAATGTTTTGCAGACTCTACGTTATTCTTCAGTGCTACATAGCATTCCATTATGTGTATATACCATAGTTTGGTCATCCACTCTTCTACTATAAATCTTAAAGATAAGTCTCTTGCCAGATATGTAATTATTGGCAAATATGAATTTGTTGCTGTCAATTTTGTTATGTGTTTTTTTGTGGTGTCGATTTCTTTGTTCCATATAATTTTCTATGCTGAGCTCATTTTGTTTATGAATCGTGTTATTACTTCCCTCATTGCTATTGTTTTAATGTTTGATGCTGGTCTTCTTTTTTGATGTGAGGTTTATTTTTCTTTGATGTTACCCTGTGATTTATAGTTTTTTTCCCAAGTTAAGAACAGTTTGTTCTATCTTGTACTTGTCTTGACTTCCCTATCATCTAGAAGTTCTGTAATGACACAGTGTTTTCCCTCTTTTTGGTCTTTAGTTGTCCTCATTTGTCAATTCATGTCTCTGGTTCGCTGTTTACAATCTTGTAGGCTTATTTACTTTGGATACTTCCATAGCTGGGTTGGTTTCTGGGTTATATCATCATGTGTGTTAAT
>NW_006921682.1:3051225-3059039 GCF_000298275.1 Orycteropus afer afer | reverse complement strand
TTCTCTTCCAACAAATCTTCAATAATTCTCTCTGTGGTTTTATTTGTCTCTTCCTGTTCTGGAATTCCAATGACACATAGGTTATTCCTTTTGATGGTATCCCACATGAACCTTGGGCTTTCTTCATTTTGTTTTCATCTTTTTTCTGATTTATCCCTTTCCAAAGAAATGTTCAGGTATTTGCTTTCAATCTCCCTAATTCTGTCTTCCATTGATTCAAATCTGCTCCTTCTCCCATTCAATGTCTTATCTATTTCTGAAAATTTGGTATTAATCTTCTGGATTTCTATGTGTAGATTTTGTATCATTTCTAATTTTTCATTTATTTTGTCATTTTGTTTTTGTATTGTCTTTTTAAATTGTTCTAGGGTTTTGTCTGTGTTTTCCTTGATCTGTCTCTCAATTCATTGAAGATACTTAAATATAATTCTTTTGAAATCCTTATCAGGGAGTTCCAATTCTGTGTCTTCCTCAGTGAGGTTTTGGGTCTGTATCCTGGTCCCTTGTTTCTCCTGCTTTATCTTGCTTCTTTGTGTGAACTGTGATGCTCTGTTGTCTCTGAGGCATTGTGACATTTTTGTGTTTATATTTAATTGGTGATTGTATGTTGGAGCAACTTGCACACAGTTTTCATTTTCTTTGTTTTGTTTTATGTTATCTATACAAGCAGAGTATTGTGTTCCTCTATTAACTAGTTGACAGCACTTATACACTCACCACCTGTCTCTTTTCCTGTTGTCAGCCTCTCATATGTCCCTGCTGACCCTGGCAAACAGAGCCTATTCTCGGGTCTTTGGAATCTGAATGAGAATACTATCATTTTAAAACCCAAAATGATTGCCACTTGTAAAGATTCAAAATGGCTCTGCCCTCAGTCACTTTAAATGTCCAACATGGCCACTGCTTATAAATATTCAAAATGGCTATGCCCTCGGTGACTTCAAATATCCAAAATGACTGTCAAGTGTAAATAATCAAAATGGCTGCACCCTTCAGAAAGCAGACAGTCAACAGCTCAGGTCGTCTCCCCCTTTGCTGTTTCCCTTCCTAGTCGTAGGCCACCAGAGCAGTCATCCCTGCAGCCCTTGGTGACCAGGGCTGATCTTTAGGTCAATTCTCAGGTTCCAACACCACTTGGAAATATTCAAGCTGTTGGTCCCATCAGAGTGGCTGACAGTCCACAGCTCTGGCTGTCTCGGTATTCACTGTTTTGTTCAGGTTTTTCCACTAGTTGGTGCCTAATCCACTTCTGTATAATTCCTTTCAAAACTCAGGGCTCCAGGATTATCTTTTATATCTCTGTCAATTGGTTTTTCTTTTCTTTATTGAAGAGGGTCTGTGTTGCTTGTCTGTCTATTCATCCATCTTACCAGAAGTGATTCCTCCATCTTACCGGAAGTCCATTGTTCTTTAATATTCAGGAAAAAGTGACATATTTAGTCATTCAAAGAATTCATAGCTTATGCTCACTGTAGAATCTTCAAAGAATGTTTATGAAAAGACTAACAGTGATTATAGTTTTTTTTTTTTTAATTTGTATTTAGTTTTTTGAGTACATAGTATGTTTACATGGTGACAAATTCTAAATGTACACAGGGTATATCATGAAAAGTCTATCACTCATCCTTACCCATTTGGCTCCCTTCCTAAAACACCAGTGTTTCCAAACTTTTTATTTATTTTTTTAATCTACCAAAGAATAGATATTCCATGCATACTTAAGTAACATATTTGTATGTTCAGACATGGATGGATATTTTTTTCAAATGACAGCATACCAAATGTACTCTTTCTCATTTTGCCTTTCACTTAAATACATGCTGTGGATATAACCTATTGACATTGAGTCAATTCTGACTATAACAACCTATAAGACAGAGAAAACTGCTGTTTGAAGTTGCCTAAGCTACAGTTTTTATGAAAGCAGATCACCAGGTCTTTTCTCCCACGGAGTGGCTGGTGGGTTCATACCTCTGACCTTTCATTTAGCAGCCAAGTGTGTAACCACTGCACCACCAAGTCTCCTGTCACAGGCCTAATAGGAACTAAAAAATAGGAAATTACCTAACGTACATTGTCTTTCTCTTTCTCCTATTCCCAACTAACTCTTCTCATAGTTCTTTATGTTTAAGGAATCTTGCCCAGATATTAAAATGTAATTATCAGGAAAGTGTGTAGGTGTAGGTAATATAATAACAATCCACTGCCATCAAGTGGATTCTGTTTTATAGCAATCCCTATCACTTTTCCAAGGCTGTAAATCCTTAGGAAAGTATATAGCCTCATCTGCCTCCCATGGAGCAGCTGGTTGGTTTGAGCTACCTACATTTTGCTTAGCAGCCCAGTGCCTTAACTACAGTGCCACCAGATCTCCCTTGGTATAAAATAGGTAATTAAAATCTACCATTTTAAAAACAAGAATAGGAATATTCTTTCTTTAAAAATATTGCCAAGGTAATGGGAAAATCTCTGTTGTTGTTAGGTGCCATCAATTCAGTTCCAACTCATAGTGACCTCGTGTACAGCAGATGGAATCACTGCTGGTCATGCATGATCATCACAATCTTTTCTATGCTTGAGCCCATTGTGGCAGGCAGTGTGTTAATCCATTGCATTGAGGGTCTTCCCATTTTTCACTAACACTCTACTTTACCAAGCATGACATCTTTCTCCAGGGACTGGTCCCTCCTGATAACATGACCAAAGTACAAGAGGCGAAGTCTCACCATCTTCATCATTAAGGAGCATTCTGGCTGTACTTCACCCTAGACAAATTTGTTTGTTCTTCTGACACTCCATGATATATTCAATATTCTTTGCCAACACCATAATTCAAAGACACCAATTCTCCTTTGGTCTTCCTTATCCATTGTTCAGCTTTCATATGCAAAAGGTTATCAAAGAGACAATGGCTTGAGCCAGGTGCACCTTAGTTTAGTCCTCAAAGTAACATCTTGGTTCTTTAACACTTGAGGTCTTTTACAATAGATTTGCCCAGTGCAATATATTCTATGATTTCTTGACTGCTGTTCCATGGCCATTGATTGTGGATCCAAGTAAAATGAAATCCCTGACAACTTCAATCATGAGCTTGCTTATAATTCCAGTTATGAAGATTTTTTTTTTTTTAATGTTGAGGTGTGATCCATACTGCAGGATTAATGAAGGCTGTAGTCTTTGATATTCAACAAGTGTTTCAAGTTGTTTTCACTTTAAGCAAGCAAAGTTGTGTCATCTGCATATCACAGGTTGTTAATGAGTCTTCCTCTAATCCTGATGCAATACTCTTCTTCATATAATCCAGCTTCTCAAATTATTTGCTCAGGATACAAATTGATTAAGAATAGTGAAAGGACACAACCATGATATGAACCTTTCCTCATTTTAAACTATGCAGTATCTCCTTGTTCTGTTTGAACCACTGCCTCTTGATCTATGTACAGGTTTCTGACAAGCCTGTCAATTTAAGAGTTCTGGAATTCCCATTCTTCACATTGTTACCCATAATTTGTTATGATCCACATAGTGAAATGCCTTTGCACAGTCAATAATAAATCGGTTAAGAAACCTGAGAAATCTTGGAGGTTATCTTTTATTTATTTATTGAAAGAGGGATTGAAGAACAATGTTAACTTCCACTGCAAAATTTATAGCTTTCTTGCTTCATATGTGGATCTCATTCGTTTTTCTGAAAAAAATTCTCAGAAACCACCAACTCATGACTACCAATAAAATCGCAAGCTGGTTTATTGAAGTATATTAGAGTTTTGTTATTTGTTTGGCTGCTTGGTTCTGAGATCTTTCCCTTTTTTTCTCATCTCTTCAGAATCCCCAGGGGCTAACTTAACATGTACTGCAATTGGATATCTCAGCTGAGGACTTTGGGCAGTTTTGGGAAATAATTTTGTGGTAGCCCAGAGACCTGGACAACTCTCATATTTGTGAGATCACCTCTATGTGAAACAAACCCAACCATATCTCTTACAGGCCTATGTCAGATACTGAAGTATAGCACTCTAGGACTTTTTGAAGAAAGTTCTTAACATTGTTGCATCCTTGCTGATAAAACTCTGGCGAACAGCCTATCAAGAGTGTTATCTCCCAACATTTTATCCTATCTTCCCTAGTGAGTCATATCTAGAAATTATGTTGCCCATTTGCTGGAGATTTGGAGTATCTCTTGGGTAAAGATGTAGTTGTTCCCTGTTATTTGCTGTCTTAGGCTGGGTTATCTAGAAAAGCAAAGTCAGTGAAGCTTATATATGCACATCTCTCTCTTTCTACATATATACATTATATATATATGACTATATCATAACTGCCAAACCACTGAGAATCACAACTCACACTGAGAATCACAACTCAGTCAAATGGATACAAAATTTTAGCCATATTTTCCCAAAACAATATCCAAATTCAAAAGAGAAAAAAATAAAATGTATCTGTACATATCAATGGAAAGCCTTATGTAAGCAACAATAAATCAATTATGATTTTTGAAACTTGAGTTGTTTCTTACCAATTGGAGTTGGTAAATCTACCATGCCAACCCCTATCAAGTAAAAGTAGTTCCTTGAGGCACTGTGTTAAAAATGATCCTAAAACTTCATGAGCGCTCCATATAAAAGTTGCTGTTGTTGTTGTTATGTGCCACTGAGTCGGACCTGACTCATAGCGCCCCCTCCTTGGGTTTCCGAGGCAGTATCACTACAGAAGTAGATTGTCCCATCTTCCTTCTGAGGAGTGGCTGGTGGGTTTGAACCGCCAGCCTTCTGGTTAGCAGTCAAGTGCCTTAGGCACTATGCTACCAGAGCTTCTCCCATGTAAAAGAGTGTGGTTATATATAACCAATGTCTGCCATGAATGAAGTCACTACCCCTGCACTAGGGGTTCAATTTTAGCAACAATCATTATGGAATTCATTATGCTTGAATTTTCTGTCTGGAACCATCTAGTTTAGTAGGCCCAGTATACCAAATAAAGAAAACATTTTAATAAATAGGTGTGTGTAGTATATTTTGCAATGTTGGTAGGTTTTTTTTCTTTTCTTTTCTTTTCTTCTATGAGTATTATTCTTTACTGATGCTTGATAGATTAAAGAGTGAAGTGTATGAGTCCAAACTACCTCACAATATTGTAGTGGGTATAATACCTACTAATTATCCTCCAAAATTTGTTTCACTTTATATGTTGTTGGTTGCCATCAAGTCGATTGTGACTTGTGGTGACCTCATGTACAACAGAACAAAATGTTGCTAGATCCTGTGCCATTTTCATGATTGTTAGTGTATTTCACCCATTGTTACAGCTATTGGGTAGTGTTTTCCAACTTAGGGGGCTCATCTTCTAGCACTCTATTAAGCAATATTCTGTTTTGATCCATATGGTTTTTATTGGCTAATTTTCAGAAGTAGATTGCCAAGACTTTCTCCCTAATTTGTCTTAACCTGGAAGCTTCACTGAAACCTATCCACCATGGGTGGACCGTGCTGGTAGTTGAAATACTGGTGGTATAGTTCCCACTATCATAGCAACACACAAGCCACCATAGTAAGGTAAACTGAAAAATGGATGGTAGTCTTCTTCTGTTTTTAGCAGGGCATGAATACACTCAGCTATACTTTCCAGAGCCTCCTTTTTAGTGAATTGTGACAATATAATCAATGAAATGTGAGTGAAAATTCTATGTCACATGCTTAAAAGGGATTTGCTTGTCCTCCACTTCACATCGACTGGAATATAAATGTGGCAGTGACCATGATTTAATTCTACAATCAAAAGCAATATCCCAGGAGGTAACTGTGCTGCAAATTGAAGACCTGTTGTTGTTGTTATGTGCCATTGAGTCGGACCACAATCTTAGCGACCCCTTCTTGGATTTCCAAGGTGATATCACTATGGCAGTAGATTGTGCAACCTTCCTTCTAAAGACTGGCTGGTGGGTTTGAACCTCCAGCCTTCTGGTTGGCAGTCAAGTGCCTCGGGCACTATGCTACCGGAGCTCACAAATGAAGACCCAGGTCCCTAAAAGAGTGTGTGACAAATTGCTATACTGCTAGCCTGGACCATTCTCCTCAGATGTTATGTTAGAAATAAGGTTCTATCTTGTTTAAGCCTCTGTGTTTTGGGGTCTCTTTATTATAGAAGTGTAAGCCCAAAGCCAACAGACAGTAGAATATGTAAGTAAATAGGCAGGAAGATGACAGAGAAGTCTAGCATACCTGGTAAGCTGCCTCCATCTGTGACTACTAGGATTTAGGAAGAGTAAGATGTAAAGTCCTGGAAGGACTTGGAGGGTTAATGGAACTCCAGACCTGAGTAATATTGAGCAAGACTCAAATAACTAAATCAGTTCCCTAAGCACAAGAGAACAAGCCTGGAGCCAGTTGATTTGTCAGAGTGGGATAAGTAATTAGGCTAATTTGATGCTCAACTACGGTGGTGCAGTGAATTACTTGCTTTGGCTCTCCTAGCCATGGTCTTTGTGACTCCCACCAGATGACTGGGTGAAACTATGCAAGTGTAAGGTGCTTGTGGCCCGTGAAAGGGGCTAGATAGCTTGTGAGTAATGTAAATAAGGTACATGGCACCTTTGTGGGGGTGGGACGATACAAATCATGTGTATGGAACTCTGATGTGGGGATTGGTTAATTTTGTCATTCTGCTAGGCTTAAAATGAGCCCTCCTAGAGGCAGAAGTGGCAGAGGACCCCACTGCCATCAACAGAGAAGAGCTAAAGTACACCCTCACCCTGGGACTCAAGATCTCTATGCCAGATCTCCTTGGCAGAGATGACTAGCTGAGACAACAAGGGCAGCAGACCCAAGAGGCACAAGACAGAGAAGTGGGCTAGCCGGCCCATGGAGAGAGAAAGCTGAGTGCCTTTGGGCAGAAGCCTTGCTGGTAGAGGCAGTGCACCTACATCAACCTATCAGCTAGCTAGAAGAGTTTTGTAACACTTGCCGGAGCAGGGCAGAGGCCAGGCTGAGAGCCCAAAGCTAGGGAGGCATGACTGAAGGCATAGTGAAGGGGAAAGCATCCTGATTGAAAAATTGTACCCTGAGGGCATTTCTGAACCTAAATCATAACCTGTTACTTCCCTAAAAAACCAAACTCACTGCCATTGTGTAGGATCCAATTCATAGTGACCCTTCCTTGGGTTTCCGAGGCAGTATCACTACGGAGCTCTGGTAGCATAGTGCCTAAGGCACATGGCTGCTAACCAGAAGGCTGGCGGTTCAAACCCACCAGCCACTCCTCAGAAGGAAAGTTGGGCAATCCTACTTCCTTAGTGATATTTCCTCGGAAACCCAAGGAGGGGTCGCTATGAGTTGGGGCCGACTCGACGGCAAACAACAACAACAACAACAATCACTACGGAAGTAGATTGCCCAACTTTCCTTCCCAGGAGTGGCTGGTGGGTTTGAACCATCAGCCCTCTGGTTAGCAGTCAAACGCCTTAGGCACTACACCACCAGAGCTTCCCTAGTAAACCCCATAATCATGAGTATTGTCTGTGAGTTCTGTGTGGCCATTTCAATGAATTGTCAAACCCTGCAGAGTTGGGAAAAAGTTTGGAGGGTGACAGCATGTCTGGCCTCAAAGGAATAAGCCTTGGTGATTCTGTCTTCCCCTCGTGAAGTTACAGGAGGTTAGAAAATGTGGTTCAAAATTGAAATATTTGTTTCTTTTAAATTAGATCTTAAAACTATGCTCAGTAGGGGAGGGGGGCAAGATGGCGGACTAGGCAGAAGGATTGCACAGACCCTCTTCAACAAAGAAAAGGGAAACCAATTAACACAGACACAGAAGAT
>NW_006921682.1:3036617-3044695 GCF_000298275.1 Orycteropus afer afer | reverse complement strand
GGTCAATGACATGAGACAAAGTATATGTGAACTGCTGTATGAAAAGTGAATTTACTCTGTAAATCTTCACCCAAATCCTAATAAAAAAAAACTATGCTCAGTAGTTTTTTCTTTCTTTCTTTCTTTTTTGTTTCCTGCACCCACGTTAATGTGAATACTCTCTAAATAGCAGCTTATCCTCTCTTCCCCACCCACCACTGGTAACCATCAAGGAATATTTCCTTTTCTTGACTTTTTACAATAGCGGCCTCATACAATATTTATCCTTTTGTAATTGACTAGCTTAATGGGCTCTAAGTTTATCCATGTTATGTTTCACAGATTCATCACTGTTCTTTAACATTGTGTAATATTACATTGTATGTTCGTACCATAGTTTGTTGATCCATTGTTCTATTGATGGGTGTAGTACTTAAGTTTGTGTGTCAACTTGGCTGGGCCTGGTTGAGTGGCTGGACAGCTGGATGTAGTATTCCCCATGATGAGACTGATAATCAACTACACTGTGGAATCTACTGTGAGCAGCTGAGTAGCCTTAGAGATGTGGTCTGCTTCCTGTATATAAAGAAAAGCTTTGGGGAACAGTCTCTAGCCTATGGCATGCATGAATCCTGCATGTAGCCATGTCATTGTTCAGCAGCCTTCCATGCTTTACTGACTTTGGGACTTTCAGTGGACTTGAATTAATGGCTTGCCATGTGGTTTGGTAATATCAGAACTGTGCCTTTTTACTTGTCAATATTGGGCTTGTCAGCCTCAGCAGCCAGCAGCTGCCTGAGTGAAGAAAAGCCTCCAGCTTCAGTGGGCCGGGAGCAAGAGACAGAGCTGAAGCCTAAGGCTGAGGGGCTTTCACCTAACCCCTAGAGTCTGGCACTTTGAACTCAGACTTAAAGCCTCCAAACTGTGAGAGAATAAACTCCTGTTTGTTCAAGCCATCCCATTTGTGGTATATTTTCTGTTAGAGGAGCACAGAGGTAACTAGTACAATGGGTATTTAGGTTATTTTCACCTTTTTGCTATTGTGAATAGTGCTGCAATGAACACAAGTGTGCATGTGTCTGTTCTGTCACAGCTCTTATTTCTCTAGGATATATACTTAGTAGTAGGATTGCTGTATCGTATGATATTTCTATTTCCAAATTTTCAAGGAAGTGCCATACCATTTTACACAGTAATTGCATCATTTTACAGTTCCACAAGCAGTGTATGAAGGTTCCAGTCTCTCCAAAATCTTGTCAGCTTTTGTTGTTATCTGTTTTTTCCAACTTTACTATTAGTGCTGGGGAAAGATGATATCTTGTTGTTCTGGGTTGTAGTGCCTTGTGGTAGGAAGCAAAATGTGTTGCTATTTGAATTCTTCTAAAATTTCTGCTTGCACATATCCTTGTATCCTGCTAAGGAGCTCTGGTGGCTCTGGTGGCATAGTAAGTAAGGCATTTTGTAAGCCATTTTTGTCTACTAACCAAACTCACCAGCATTCAAACCCACCACTTCTCTGTGGGAGGAAGATGAGACAATCTACTTCCATAAAGATTACAGACTTGGAAACCCAATAGGGTCTCTAGGAGTCAGAATCAACTCAAGGACAGTGAGGTTTTTTCTGTTTGTTTGTTTCTTTCTTTTTTTTTTTTTTTTTCAGTTTTGTATCATTCTATCTTACCCATTCAGTCCCTCAACTGAGTCAGCTCTGTGGTCTCTATTTCAAATATCCTTCTTAATCCTTGGGTCCTGCATGCCAAGATGACCCCTTGGTTAGCCATCACAAAGATTTTAGATTCTTTGGATTGTTGTGGTATTTTGTTGTTAGGTGCCTTCAAGCCAGCTCCAGCTCATAGTGATCCTAGGTACAACAGAACAAAACCTTGCTCAGTCCTGTGCCAGCCTCAAAATCCTAGCTATACCTGAGCCCATCGTTGTAGCCACTGTGTCAATCCATCTCCTTTAAGGCCTTCCTCATTTTCGCTGACTCCCCACTTTACCAAGCATGATATCCTTTTCTAGGGAATGGTTCCTCTGACAACATGACCAAAATAGGTGAGATGAACTCTGGCCATTCTTGCTTCCAAGGAGTATTCTAGCTGCACTTCCTCTGGGACAGATTTTTTCATTCTTCTGGCACTCCATGGTACTTTATTCTCTGGATACCCACAAACCAAAACCAAACCCACTGCCACTGAGGTGATTTCAACTCATTGCAACCCCTGTTGGGTTTCTAAGGTTGTAAATCTTTACAGAAGTAGATTGCCCAGTCTTCCTTCCAAGGAGTGGCTATTGGGTTTGAACCACCAATCTTCTGGTTAGCAGTCAAATGCCTTAGGCACTAAGCCACCACAAAAAAAAAAAAAAAAAAAAAATGCAACACAACCACTGCCATGGAGTTGAATCTGACTCATACCGACCACTCCTTGGGTTTCCGAGGCAGTATCACTACAGAAGTAGATTGCCCAACCTTCCTTCCAAGGAGAGGCTGGTGGGTTTGAACTGTCAGCCTTCTGGTTAGCAGTCAAATGCCTTAGACACTATGCCACCAGAGCTGCTATTCTTTGGATAGCACCATGAAAAGCTATACAAT
Organism: Orycteropus afer afer; assembly: GCF_000298275.1. Taxonomy (NCBI): domain Eukaryota; kingdom Metazoa; phylum Chordata; class Mammalia; order Tubulidentata; family Orycteropodidae; genus Orycteropus; species Orycteropus afer. Next base: position 3,042,123 of record NW_006921682.1, on the reverse strand, counting down.
AATTTCAATCCAAAGTATATTTTTTGAGCATTTCCTTCTTTGCAAATCTGCTTCTTCTATCCTGTTTTATATCTCTGAGAGACATCATCTAGCTCAGATTCTTCTGTCTCTTTTTTTCCACTAATCCTATCTTTTTGCTTCTGCAATACCTCTTGGATCATGGTTTCTGATGCTAGCTAGATCAGGCTTCAAGAGAACTTCTTTTCTTTTTGGTTTAAGATTCTCCTTATTTTGTGTATCCTATATTTTCCAGATTAATCTTGGATTTGAAAAATATGGATTTGATTATATCATTGCTTCCCTCATCAAAAAACAAACTCATAGCTACCCATTTTCTTTAAAAGAGTATAGTCAAAAGTGTTTAAACTACATTCCAAATCCCTCTATAGATCTTTAGCTTTGGCTCTCATTATTTTATTAACTATTAACTATTTTATTAACAGGATCAACATAAAAGAAGTCACTTACTCCTGACTTGAAATAGTGAGGAGACACCCTTGCCTTCATTGTGTGACCCTGTGGAGAATTCACCCTAACCATGCTGGGTAAGCTTTCACACTTGGTAAGGAGGCCCATCTTTTGTTATCCACAAAATTATAAGAAATAATGACAGGGACTTCTGCTTTTTATTTGTTAACATGTCCAAGTATATGAAAAATTTTTCTTCATAATATTTTCCTTGTACCATTTCACAAGGTTATTTTCCTGAGGCTTTATGGTAGAGAGCTTTTTATTTGATGTTTTTCAGTGTTATAGGGTGTTATATTATGTTGCCTTTTTGGCCATGTCATATACTGCTTTCAGGTTACCATTTCTGTCTATCAATTTCCCTTATCTTTATGTCTCCTAGTCTTTGTAAGCAGCCTCCGTCAACAAAGTCAAGCTGTAGAAAATAAACTACAGATAAAGCTCACTAGCATGGTAATGGGGTTTTCGCTGCTTCCTTTGAATTTTCTACTCTGATAATTCTCGCTGTCAGAGAATTATTGTCTTTTGATCTTCAAGTCAGAAAATGTTTATATGATAATGGTACATACCACCTTAAAGTAGAAAAACTAGCAACTTATTAGTAATTTATTTTTCCTTTGCATTTTGCTGTCCTTAATATATCAGTAATGTTTTATCTTGCAGTTACTCTTTCTAGTTTTGTAACAAGGTATATTGTTTGTTCTATTACTTGTCCTCATCAGTAACTTATTTCACTTAACTATTTTGACAGAAAATCAAGTTTTCCTTTACCCCCTACTGTCATGAAGACACTATAAATTGATTTCAAAATGTATGCAGTATAGTACTTGTTTCTCTCTAGCAATCGCTTCAAGAAATTTATTTTTCTTTTTATCTTAATGAATTTCCCATCCACTCTCTCACCTTATATATTCCCTACTCCTTTAAATGACTAAGGATTGAAATGAGTTAAGAATTCCTAAGGTTTTGTTTTTAAAGAATATTACATTCTATTGAATTATTTTAGAAGTTGCTTGTTGTAAGGTGTAGCCAAGGGAACCATACCATGTCATATGCCTTCTTCTCCAGTTTCAGCAGTATTAAGTCCTCTTTAACAGCCCAACAAAAAAGACCCTTGATACATTTCAAATCAGATAAGCCCCTAACTGAATTTAGCATTCTCTTTTATTACACCTCTCCTCCAGGTCTAATCGTTTCTATTTCTTTTAATAGCACCCTCAACCACAGATTCCAGAATAAAAGCATTGGCATTCAAACCCATCTTCAGACTGGCCACATCTACATCTCCAATCTTATTTTGCAACCAAATCACTGATTGTTCTCTTTTCACTTTTGTTCCTTAGCTCTATTCCCTTGCTATTCCTTTAGGGGGTAATTATGTTCTCTTTTGCACTGTTTCCTCACCCTATTTCTGCATGTCCAAATCCCATTCATCTTTTAAAACTGAGCTCAAATGTCTCCTTATCCAAAGTATCATTATTTATAGCCCTAGATGTATCTTCTCTCCTCCAAAATCCCTTGGCATTTCACCTGTATTTCCCTTCATACTTGCCACATTTCTTCCTTAACTTTGAGTCATTTATGAATGTATTTTACTTCTCTTATGAGACTGCAACTTCTTAAGGGCCTGACCTGTTTTCCTATACATCATCTTTTCATCCTTCTCAATGTCTGACAAGTATGTTACATAGACAAGAAAGGCATGGGCATACATTTTCTTGATTACTCCATATAATGACTACATATTATTTTTGGCCAATTTATAGATGAGAAAATGTATTAGCAGAAAAATAATGTGTCCTTAGAGGTGTTAAGCAAACACTTAAGGCATGATTGAATAAATGATTAAGCAAAAGATTACTTACATGAGGTACAGGAGGAGTTTTACACTAAAGGAAAAACAGTCTTAGCAGCTGCACAAGCCTACATGTACTACTGAGAAAAGACCTACTTTGGGGTTTGGTTTGTGTGAACTGCTCCCATGGAAAAATGAAACTGCCATGCTCACCATGACTTGCCTCTGAGATGAGACAAGACCACAAAAATGACTACTGAGTCAGCTGAGATAAAGAAAGGGATAAATTTAAATATTCATGCAGGTTTTCAGTACTGTTTGACATCATTCTTTTTAGCAATTGCATTTTTAAATGCATTTTATTGAAATAAAATTTATGTACACTGAAACACACAAAACTAAAATGACATGGGTCAATGCATTTTTTTTTCCAGTGTTCCGTGGCCTCCTCTCCCCTCCCACTCCAGTAACCAACAAAGAAAACTTCTTTCCATGTATAAACCTTTACTTGACTTTTTACAATAATGAACTAATTCAATATTTGTCCTCTGTGATTGACTTCTTTCACTCAACATAATGTCCTCCAAGTTCATCCATGTTATGTGGTGTTTTGCAAATTTTACATTATTCTTTAATGTTGCACAGTATTTCATTGTGTGTATGTACCATAGTTTGGTTATCCATAGTTTAGTGGATGGGCATATAGATTGTTTCCATCTTTTTGCTATTGTAAATAGTGCTGTGGTGAACACGGGTGTGCATATATCTGTTCATTTCTTAGCTCTCACTTCTTTAGGATATATACCTAGTAATGAGATTGCTAAGTCGAATGGTATTTCTAACTCCAGCTTCTTAAGGCATTGTTATACTGTTTTCCACAGTGGTTGTTTTGATTTGCTTCTCTCTGATGGCTATGATCATAAGCATTTCTTCATGTATTTGCTGGCTGTCTGAATATCCTCTTTGGTGAAGTGCCTATTAAGATTGGTCTGGTTTTAACAAATTTCCTTAATTTCTGTTTATGTGGAAATGTCCTAATATCACACCATCATATTTGGGGAACAATTTTGCTGGGTATAATTCTTGATTGGAAATCTTTCTCTTTCAGGATTATATATATATACCATCCCATTGTCTTCTCAGCTGCATGGTTTCTGCCAAGAAATATAAGCTTAGTCTTATTGGTTGCCCCTTGTTGGTAACTTTTTGTTTTTCCTGTGCTGCTTTCAGGATTCTTTCTCCGTCTTTGTTTTTGGTGAGTTTGATGATGATATGTCTTGGTGATTTTCTTTTGGGCTCTATCCAGTTTGGGGTTTGTCAGACTTCTTGAATGGATGTATTCTCATCTTTCATCATACTAGGGAAATTATCTTCCAACAAATATTCAACAATTTTCTCTGTGGTTTTATTTGTCTTTTCCTGTTCTGGAATTCCAATTACACATAGGTCATTCTTTTTGATGGTATCCCATGTGAATCTTAGGTTTCTTCATTTTGTTTTTATCTTTTTTCTGATTGATCCCTTTCAAAGAAGTATTAAGGTATTTGCCTTCAGTCTCACTGATTCTGTCTTCCATTGAATTAATCCTACTCTTTGCCTGTTCAATATGTTATCTATTACTGAAAACTTAGTATTAATCTTCTGGACTTCTATGTGTAGATTTTGTATCATTTCTAATTTTTGCATTTATTTTGTCATTTTTTTCTTGTATTGTGTTTCAAAATTGTTCTAGGGCTTTCTCTGTGTTTTCTGCAATTTTGTCAGTGTTTTCCTTGATCTGTCTCTCAATTCATTGAAGGTACTTAAATAAAGTTCTTTTGAATTCCTTATCAGGGAGTTCCAATGCTGTTTCTTCCTCAGGGTTGTGTTCTGGGTCTATATCCTGTTCCCTTGTTTCTCCTGGTTTATCTTGCTTCTTTGTGTGGACTGTGAAGCTCTGTTGTCACTGTGGCATTGTGATGTTTTTGTGTCTATATTTAATTGGTGATTGTATGTCAGAGTAACTTGCCCATGATTTTCATTTTCTTTGTTTTCTTTGTATGTTATCTACTTAAGCAGGGTACTGAGATGTGCTCCTCTATTCACTAGTTGGCAGCACTTATACTCTCACCATCTGTCTCCTTTCCTGTTTCAACCTCCTGTATGTCCCTGCCATTCTTGGCAAACGAAGCCTATTCTTAGGTCTCTGGAACACAAATGAGAATGCTGTCATTTTAAATATCCAAAATGGGCACAACTTGTACACATTCAAAATGCCTATGCCCTGGGTCACTTTAAATATCAAAAATGGCTGCCACTTGTAAACATTCAAAATGTCTGCACCCGCTGGACAGCCGAAAGTTCACAGCTCAGGTTGTCTCCCTCCTTGCTGTTTCCCTTCCTAGTCATAGGCCACCAGCTCAGTTGTCCCTGCAGCCTTTGGAGACCAGGGATGATCTTTAGGTCAGTTTTCAGGTCCCAGCACAACTTGGAAATATTCAGGCTGTTGATCCCATCAGAGTAGCTGTCCACTGCTCTGATTGTCTCTGTACTCACTGTTTCATTCAGGGATTTCCACTAGTTGGTGCCTTCTGTATAGTTTCACTTCTGCATACTTCCTTTCAAAGGGCAGGGCTCCAGGATTATCTTCTGTATCTTTGTCAATTGGTTTCTCTTTTCTTTATTGAAGAAGGTCTCTGTAGCTTGTCTGTCTATTCCACCATCTTGCTTTTTGTTGTTGTTGTTAGGTGCCGTCAAGTCATTTCTGACTCACAGCAACCCCATGCACAGCACAATGAAACACTGCCTGCTCCCGAGCCAGCTCCACGATCCCTGCTATACTTGAGTCCATCATCGCAGCCACTGTGTCAATCCATCTTGTTGAAGGCCTCCCCCTCTTTCATCGACATTCCACTCTACGAAGCATGACATCCTTCTCCAAGGAATGTTCCTTCTGACAATATGACCAAAATAGGTGAGACGAAGTCTGACCATTCTTGCTTCCAAGGAGCAATTTCGGCTGCACTTCCTCTAGGACAGATCTGTTAGTTCTTTTAGCAGTCCATGGTACTTTCAATATTCTTTGCCAGCACCACAACTCAAAAACATCAACTCTTCTTCAGTCTTCCTTGTTCATTGTCCAGCTCTCACATGCATATGAGGCGACTGGAAATAGCATGGCTTGTGTCAGGTGCACCTTAGTCTTCAAGGATACATCGTTGCTCCTCAGTACTTGAAACAGTTCCTTCGCAGTTGACTTTCCCA
>NW_006921682.1:3034699-3035480 GCF_000298275.1 Orycteropus afer afer | reverse complement strand
GTGTTCTTCCCTTTTGGTTTTCAAACTCCAGATCTTTGCACATTTCTTTATTGTAATTGGTTTTGTCTGCTCGAGCTGCTCTTTGAAATCTTCTGTTCAAGTCCTTTATGTTCTCATTTCTTCCATTGGTTTTAACTTCTCTTTTTAGCTATTTTGAATAAGCACTTTTAGTCAGCTACCAGTCTAGAAAGAGGTAATCACTAAAATACTTCCTTTGACATGAGAAAATGGATCAGACTCCCTAGTGTGACTTCGATGCCTTCCTGATGACTATAGATAGATGAAACAAATGCTGCTAGTTGGATTTGGATCACAATTTCATTAATGAGAAATTGATATTCTATCACAGAAAGTTTTTTCATTGTATATGACAGATAGGAAAGTTTCATCACTTTAATCTTCAAAAAGAAATTTTGCGGTTGTTGTTTGCTGTCAAGTCATACCCAACTCATAGCGACCCCTTCTTGGGTTTCTGAGACAGTATCACTATGGAAGTAGATTGCCCAACCTTCCTTCTGAGGAGTGGCTGGAAGAAATAGTCAAAAAGAAATAGTCACTTAAAATGAGGGAAGAAAGGAAGGGGGCAATTACCTGCCAATGAAAGATGCTTAGAATCTACACAGCTACCAGTGAGGAGTTTGGCCAGGAACATGGCACATCCTGGGCTTTCTTTTTTTTTTTTTTTCAATTGTGATTTGGGTGAAGATTTACAGAGCAAATTCATTCTCGATACAGCAGTTCACATATACTTTGTCTCATGTCATTGACCACAGTTTACCAC
>NW_006921682.1:3012500-3030274 GCF_000298275.1 Orycteropus afer afer | reverse complement strand
CACCATGCTACCAGAGCTCCTACTAGGCACAGGGAAAAGAAAACTATTGAAAACTAGGACCTGGTAGGGGAAGATTAAGAATAATAATAAAAAGGACAAATGTATCAATAATATTAGTTGGTTTGGAACAGACAAATACAAGCAAACTAATCACCGGGAAAAAGAGAGTGAAAGAGAAAAAAAATTAAAAAGAAAGAAAAAGAAAAAAAAAATCAGAGGAGAAATGAGTAGGGGACCCAGGCTCCATCTGAGCACACAGACTGTGATGGAGTTCCTGTGTGGGCCCAGAAGGTAGGTGGGAGTGGGGATGGCCACACCCCCACCCACCAAGCGGGTGCAGGGTGCAGTAACAAGAAGAATGTCATACCTTTTCAGTCTTGCAGGCCCCGAGTGTCCCCAGGGCTGCCAGAAAGCAGAACATGATCTTAAGCCCCAGAAATCTGCAAGAGCACTGTCTCTTTAAATATCCAAGATGGTCAAGCCGCTTAAAGGTACAACATGGCAGCGTCCTCTGGACTGGCAAAAGTCTACCACTCAGCCCACCTTTCTCTTCACCTTCCCTAGTTTGTTCCCTAGCCAATGTACACATCCTCCACACAGACCCTGGCTAGCAGGGGATTTTTAGGTTAATTCTTAAGTCCTACCACCACTTGGGAATGTCCAAGTCATTTGTGCCATCAGGGGCGCTCAGGTCCCTGCCAGACCGCAGCTCTGTATATCCCTTTTTTGGTATTTTCATGCAAATTCTTTTGCTAGTTGGGGTTTAGTCTACTTCTGCATCCTTCTCTTCAAGGCTCAGGGGTCCAAGATTAACTTCTGTGTCTGTGTCAATTTGTTTCCCTTTTCTTTGTTGAAGAGGGTCTGTGCAGTCCTTTTACCTCGTCCGCCATCTTCCCACATCCTGGACTTTTAAAGCTACCATGGAGTCTAAATTATAAGACACTTGATCAGAGAAAATGGCTGATGCAGGTTCCAGTCTCTTATTGCCCTTAACTTCTGCTCCTTGCCAACAGGGTGTTAACCTATACTTAGATTGAAACCTGTATCTATGAATATTTTCCCTGTGCTTAGTCAAGATAGAAGATGCCATCAAGTCACCACCATGTTCTATTAGGGCTTTTAGATGCAGATTGCTATCACAGCCCATTGTGTAAGATGTTCTCAGGGAATATGTAAGGGCACTCCAAATTTTGGGGTATTTGACATAATTAAAATGATTTACACAAGGTCTGATTCAAACACCATTTTGTACTCAGCACTGCTGAGAAGATGACCTATGAGTATTGGAGAGTACACAAACAAGGAGCAGCTTGACCTCAGGAAGAATATGATTGAAAGTACATTACCTAGAAAGATGTTTAGAGAAAGGACTTGCTCAGGCTTGTCTTTAATTTATGATTTACCAAAAAATAACCAATCAGAAGAACTAGCTATCTAGTCATTCAGAGTATTATTTACTCTTAACTCCTAAATTCAGTCTACATCTGTCTTCACGAAACAGCCCCCCAACCCGTATCCATTGTACTCACACGCTGGAAGTCTGTGATTCTCCATTTGAATATTCTTGTGCTTTCATTAAATTCTTTTGCTTTATTTTAAGAGGTGAAGAGTCTTTTTCTCTAAGATAGAGCCCAAATTTGTGAAAGCTGGAAGAGATATGTGGTTCATGTTGTCCAATCCCATCATTTTATCATTGGAAAAACTGAGATCCAATGACTTGCCCAATATTAGGTACAAAAAATACGGTGGGCAGGGCTCCAGTGCCTCCAAAAGCATAGGGTGGAAAGCTGTCAAAGAAGCTGCTGTCTTAACTGTAATGGAAAGGACAGAAAATCAGTCAAACCTAAACTCAATGTCAGGGACCTTAACATCAGCTCCAGGAAAAACGGCATGAGCTTTGGGCTGAGATATGCAATCAATTTTCTTGTTCTGCCTTTTACTGCTAAAGTATCCTTAAGCAAAGCAATTTCTTTATTTGTAAAATGTGAGTTTTACAATGACTTCCTTCACAAAGTTGTAATGAGAATTGCAAGAGATAAAGAACTTAGACAAGGTCTGGCACGCAGTAAAAGATCAATAGATGTTTGCTTTGCCTTTAATAAATTTAAAGATGAAATTCAGAAAAATAAAATTAGGAAATTTTAAGAGAGAAAGAAAGCCAAGGGATATCTAGTTCAATCAATAAAGACCTATAAAGACAATATGAATCATATTCAGTCTCTTGGAAAAGTAACAGAGGATATAAAGGAATTAATATAATATAATTTTTCATTAAGTGTTTAAGACATATGGACAATGCAAGACTGGATTTTTTCCCTTTGCCCAGAAATTGTTCTAGCCACAATAAAACTTGGAGCATGATCAATCTAATATTTTCAATAGAGTTTCTGTTGTGTGCATACTTTCACATAACTTTGTCTGAAGGGCTCTCAGTGGAGTCTCTCACCACCTTCATCAAATGGGCAGCAGCTGCCTGGAAACAATCCTTCCATATTATTCACCTTATCAGACCGTGAAGAGACATTCTTCCCTTACTCTATCCTGGGATGATGCTCTATCTGTTCCCTCTTGCTATGTGTTGATGGTCCCTTTTATGGTAGTTTTTCCTACACCAAGTTGTTCTGTCTTTTTAGGATTTGCCATTAAAGAGCTGATTCCTGCCTGAGTTCATGAATTTTAGTTTGGTTTTTATGAACAACACATTTAGATTGTCTACTTAGTTGGCAGAAATATTGAGAAACAGCTGCTCACACTAAGAACTGACACAGAGCTGCGGTGTCATCATTATGGTTCAAAGCTTGTCATACTCACCTAGATCCAGCAGCTCTTTTTGGAGGCTTGCCATCATATTTCTGATACAAACTCCAGGTCAGTTTTTGTGCTAATGGGTGCTATTGGTCTTTTCTCATCTTCAAGAAAACATGTCTTATTGTTAGGAGCTGTCAAGTTGGTTTTGACTCACGTGGCCTTAGTTTAAACAGAACAAAACAGTGTTTGGTCTTGTGCCATCTTCACAAATACTATGTTTGGACTCATCGTTCATGCCACTGTGTCAATCCATCTTATTGAGTGTCTTCCCTTTATTATTGACCATACACTTTACCAATATTAATATCTTTCTTCAGGGATTTGTCTCTTCTGACAACATGACCAAAATACAAGAGGCTAGGTCTTGATATCCTCACTTCTAAGGAATATTTGGCTGTATTTTATGTAAGACAGATTTGTATGTTCTTCTGGCAGTATGTGGAATATTCAATATTCTTCACTAACACTGTAATTCAAAGTCATGAGTTCTTCTCTGGTCTTCCTTATTCATTGTCCATCTTCAGCATGCATATGAAGCAATTGGCTTGGGTGTGGCCCACCTTGGTCTTCAAGATGACATCATTTTGCTTTTTAACATTTTAAAGAGGTCTTTCACAATACATTTTCTCAATTGCTTTTGTTGTTGTAGTTATGTGCAGTCGACTCATCTCTGACTCATAGTGACCCTGTATACAACAGAATGAAAACATGGCCTAGTCCTGTGCCAGCCTCATAATCCTTACTATACCTGACCCCATCGCTGCAGCCACCATGTCAATCCATCTTGTTGAGGGCCTTTCCCTCTTTCATTGACCCTCCACTTTACCAAGCATGACATCCTTCTCTAGAGAATGGTCCCTTCTGATAACATGACCAATGTAGGTGAGATTAAGTCTGGTCATTCTCGCTTCCAAGGAGCATTCCGACTGCACTTTTTTCAGGACAAATTTGTTAGTTCTTTTAACAGTCCACAGTACTTTCAACATTCTTTGCCAACACCACAACTCAAAAACATCAACTTTGCTTTGGTCTTCCTTAATAACTCTCCAGCTCTCACATACATATAAGGTGATTAAAAATACTATGGCTTGGGTAAGGTGCATCTTAGTCTTCAAAGAGATATCTTTGTTATTCAACACTTAAAAGAAGTCTTTTGCAACAGATTTGCCCAAGCAATAACATCTTTTGATGTCTTGAGTGCTGCTTCCATTGGCATTGATTGTAGAAACAAGTAATGTGAACTCTGCCAATGTCGATCTTTTCTCCATCTATCATGATGTTGCTTATTGGTCTAGTTGTGAGCATTTTTGTTTTCTTTATATTGACATGTAATCCATATAGTAGACTCTAGTCTTTAATCTTCATCAGTAAGTGCTCCAAGTCATCCTCACTTTCAGCAAGCAAAGTTGTGTCATCTGTGTGTCTCAGGTTGTTGAGCCTTCCTCCAATCCTGATGCCACATACTTATTCATATAGTCCAGCCTCTCAGATTATTTTGCTCAGCATACAGATTGCATAAGTATGGTGAAAAGACACAACCCTAACTCACTTCCTTCCTGAGTTTAAACCATCCAGTATCTCCTTGTTCTGTCTGAAAGATAGCCTCCAGGTCTATGTACAGGTTCCTCATGAGTACACTTAAGTGCTCTGGAATTCTCATTCTTCTCAATGTTATCCATAATTTGTTATGAACCACATAATCAAACGCTTTTGCAGAGTTAATAAAACACAAGTAAGCATCTTTCTGGTATTCTTTGCGTTGAGCTAAAATCCATCTGACATTAGCTATGATATCCCTTGCTCCATGTCCTATTCTGAATCCAGCTTGCATTTCTGGAAGTTCTCTGTCAAAATACTGCTGCAACCATTTTTTAATTATCTTCAGTAAGATATTACTTGCATGTGATATCAATAATATTGTTTGATAATTTCCACTTTCTGTTGGATCACCTTTCTTTTGAATGGGTACAAATCTCATCTCTTCCAGACCGTTGGCCAGCAAGCTGTCTTCCAAATCTTTTGGCATAGCCAAGTGAGTGCCTCCAGTACAGCATCTGTTGGTTGAAACATCTCAACAGGTATCCTGTCAATCCCCAGAGCCTTGTTTTTTGCCAAGTCCTTCAGTGCAACTTCAACTTCTTCCTTCAATACCATTGGATCTTGATCATATGCCACCTCCTGAAATGGATGAAGATCAACCAGTTCTTTTTCATATAGTGACTCTGTGTTTTCCATCCATCTTCTTTTGATGTTTCTTACATCATTCAACATATAGCCCATGGTATCTTTCAATATTGCAATTCAAGGTTTAATTTTTTCCTCATTCTTTCAGCTTGAGAAGTGTCGAGTGTGTTCTTCTCTTTTGGTTTTCCAACTCCAGGTCTTTGAACATTTCATTATAATAATTGACTTTGTCTTCTTGAGCTGCTCCTTGAAATCTGTTCAGTTCTTTTATCCTGTTGCTTTTTCCATCCACTTTAGCTACTCTCCCTTCAAGGGCAACTTTCAGAATCTCTTCTGACATCTATTTTGGTCTTTTCTTCCTTTCCTGTATTTTTAATGACCTTTACTTTCTTTATGGATGGTGTTCTTGATGTTTTCTACAGTTCCTTTGGATTTTGGTTATTGGTGTACAATGCATCAAATCTATTTTTAGATGGTCTTTAAATTTAGAAAGGATATAATCAAAGTCATATTTTGGCTCTTGTGGAGTTCTTTTAATTGTCTTCAATTAAAAGAATTCAACTTCAGCTGCAACTTGAACTTGCATGTGAGCAGTTGATGGTCTGTTCCACAGTCATCTCCTGGCCTTGTTTTGGCTGAAGATATTAAGCTTCTCCATCACCTCTTGTCACAGATGTAGTCAATCTGATTCTTGCGTACTCTGTCTGGTGAAGTCCATGAGTATAGCCACTGTTTGTGTTGTTGAGAAAAATTATTTGCAATGAGTAAGTCATTGGTCTTGCAAAATTCTACCATGTGATCTCCAGTGTCATTTCTATCACCAAGGCTAAATTTTCTTTGTTTCCAACTTTTGCATTCCAACCACCAGTGATAATTAACTCATCTCAATTGCATGTTCAGTCAATTTCAGACTGCAGAAGTAGGTAAAAACTTCAATATCTTTATCTTTGGTTTAGGTGGTTAGTGCATAAATTTGAATAATAGTAATATTAACTGGTCTTCCTTGTAGGTATATGGATATTATCCTATCATTGACAGCATTGTACTTCAGGATAGATCTTGATACATTCTTTGTGATAATGAATGTCATGTCATTCTTCTCCTATTTGTCATTCCCAGTGTAGTAGATCATATGATCAACTGATTCAAAATGGCCAAAACCAGTCCATTTCTGCTCAGTAGTGCTTAGGATATTAATCTTTATGAATTCCATGTCATTTTTGACAACTTCCAATTTTCCTAGATTCATACTTCATACATTCCATATTCTGATTATTAATGGATGCTTGAAGCTGTTTCATGTCATCTTGAGACATACCACATTATCAAATAGGGGCTGCAAAAGCTTTACTCTAGCTGCATCATTAAAGTCAGCTCTACTCTGATGAGGCAGCTCTCCTCCAGTTATATTTTGAGTGCCTTCAAACCTGAGGTGCTCATCTTCCAGCACTATATCGAACAACGTTTCACTGCTATTCATAAGGTTTTCGCTGACCAGTTCTTTGAGAAGTAGATGGCCTCTTCCTTCTTTTGAGTCTGTCTTAGTCTAGAGGCTCTGCTGAAATCTATCCACCATGGGTAACCCAGCTGTCATTTGAAACACAGGTGGCATGGCCTCCAGCCTCACAGCAACACTCAAGCCATTACATTAAGATAAACTGACTGACAAATTTATCTCCACTAGCTGTTCTACAATGCTCTGCTCATTTCCTGGTCTCCCCCACACTGCTTGCTTACCCAGACTATCCCAGGGGCAAACACCTGCCTTCTGTGGTCCCAGGGCTGGCTTACTGCAGAGTGCACCCAGGGTTGGCTCCACGCACACAAACACCCACTTTTTGCTGGTCCTGGGTCTGGCTTACTGCCCAATACAAAATGTAATTTGATTTCTTGATTGCTGCTTCTATGGGTTTTGATTGTAGATTAAAGTAAAATGAATCCTTCACAAATTCAGTCTTTTCTCTGGGTATCATAATGTTGCTTTTTGGCCCAATTGTGAGGATTTTTGTTTTCTTTGTATTGTGGTATAATCCATAATGAATGCTGCAGTCTTTGAAAAATGTGTCAAGTCCCCTTACTTTCAGCAAGCAACATCATGCCATCTGCATATCACAGGTTGTTAATGAGTCATTCTGCAATCCTGATGCTACATTCTTCTTCATACAGTCCAGGTTCTCAAATTACTTGCTCAGTTTATAGATTGAGTAAGTATGATGAAAGGAGATAGCTTTAACCCACACCTTTAATAGTTCTGAACCATGCAGTATTCCCTTGTTCTTTTCAGACAACTGTCACTTGGCCTATGGATAGGTTTCTCATTAGCACAATTAAGTGTTCTGGAATTCCCATACTTCCCAAAGTTATGCATAATATGCTATGATACATAGTCTAATGCCTTTGCATAGTCAATGAAACACAGGCTTTCTGGTATTCCGTTGTTTCCATCTGACGAGGTCCACATGTATAGTCACTGTTTATCTTGGAAAAAAAGGTATTTGCATAGAATAAGTCTTTAGTCTTGTAAAATTCTTTCATGCGATCTCCAGTATCATTTCTATCACCAAGGCTACATTTTCCACTTGCCATTCCATCTTCTTTTTTTAAAATTTTGCATGCCTATCACAAGTAATTATCAACTTACCTTGGTTACATACATGATGAATTTCTTTAACTTTTGCTTTCAATTTTTTCAATTTCTTAATCTTTGTAATTGCTTACCCAGGTAATTGGTGTGTAAATTTGAATAGTCATTTGAAATAGCCTTTCTTATAGGTATATGGATGTTACCCTATCATTGACACCATTGTACTTCAGGATAGATTTTGAAATGTTATTCTTGACATTGAATGAGACAGCATTTCTTTTCAGTTTGTCATTCTCAGCATAGCAGAATGTATGACTGCCAGAATCAAAATGGCCAATACCAGACCATTCAGCTTACTAATGCCTAGGATATTAATCTTTATGCACTCCATTTTTGAAAACTTCCAATTTTCCTAGATTCATACTATACACCTTCTATACTCTGATTATTAATGAGTGTTTACAGCTGTTCTTTCTCATTTTCAGTAGTGCCACATCAGCAAAAGAAGGTTCCAAAAGCTTTACTCCACCTACATCATTAAAGTCCACTCTATTTTGAAGAGGAAGCTCTTCCTGAATTGTATTTTGAGTACCTTCCAACCTACAGAGCTAATATTCTGGCACTATATCAGACAGTGTTCCACTGCAATTCATAAGATTTTCAATAGTCAATTTATTAGAATTAAACTGCTAAGTCTTTCCTTCAAGTCTGTCTTAGCCTACAATCTCCGTGAAAGCTGTCCACCATTGGTGACCCAGTTAATATGTGCAATACTGGTGGCATAGCTTCCAGTCTCTCAGCAACATGCAAGCCACCACAGTACAGCAAACTGGCAGATGAATCTCTTATTGGATATTGTGAAAAGCGGCAAATAATGTGAGTTTAGTCTTTGTATCATTGCAATTTTTAGAAATTATAGCTCTACATCACATCTATCATCTATCTATCTACACCTTTTTCCAACTCCTCAAGTGTCCAAAATGATACCAATAAATCTGATTCAATCTGATAAAGAAATAAGTAATACCTGTAGTGACACACATGTTGCTGTGAGGCTGGAAGCTAAGCCAGCAGTATTTCAAATAGCAGCAGGATCACCCATGGTGGACAGGTTTCAGTGAAGCTTTCAGTCTAAGACAGACTTGGAAGAAGGACGGGGCCAACCACTTCAGAAGAAATAGGCCACCGAAAACATTATGAATAGCAGTGAAATACTGCCTGATATATTACTGGAAAACTTTATGACTATCCATGAAACATTGTGTGACATAGTGCCAGAAGAGGAATGCTTCAGGTCAGAAATATTCAAAATATGACTTGGTAAGAGCTGCTTCTTCAAAGTAGAATTGACCTTAATAACATGGATGGAGTAAAATTTTCAAGACCTTCATTTTCTGATTGGGCAGGGCTAAAAATGGAAAGAAACAGCTGCAAAATATTCATTAATAATAATAAGAATGTGGAATATATGAAGTAGGGAACCAGGAAAATTGGAAGTTGTCAAAAATGAAATGGAACACATAAAGCTTGATATAATAGGATTTTTGTTGTTGTTAGGTGCCATTGAGTCATCTATGACTCATAGTGACCCTGTGCACAACAGAACGAAACACCACCCAGTCCTGCACCAGCTCCATGATCCTTGCATTAGTGAGCTGAAATGGACCAGTTTGGGCCATTTTGAATCAGACAACCCTATGATCTACTATGCTGAGAATGTCAAATTGCATGGCATTCATCATCACAAAGGATGTTTCAAGATCTGTCCTGAAGTACAATGCTGTCAGTGATAGGATAAAGCCATATGCCCACAAGGAAGATCAATTAATACTACTATTATAAAAATTTATGCACCAACCCCCAAAGCCAAAGATGAGGAAATTGAAGATTTTTATCAACTTCTACAGTCTGAAATTGACTGAACATGCAATCAAAATTTGTTCATTATCACTGGTGACTGGAATGCAAACATTGGAAACAAAGAAGAATCACCAGTTGTTGGAAAATTTGGCTTTGGTGACAGAAATAATACTGGAGATCACATGAGAGAATTTTGTAAGACCATTGAATTATTTATTACATATACCTTTTTCCAACAACATAAATGGTGACTATACATGTGGACTTTGCCAGATAGAATAAACAGGAATAAGATTGACTACATATAGGGAAGGAGGAGATGGAGAAGCTCAATATCTTTGGCAAAACAAGGCCAGGAGCTGATTTGTGGAACAGACCATCAACTGCTCATATGCAAGTTCAACTTGAAGTTGAAGACAATTAAAACAAGTCCACAAGAGCCAGAATATGACCTGGAATATATCCCTCCTGAATTTAGAGACTATCTAAAGAATAGATTTGATAAATTGAACACCAATGACCGAAAACCAGGAGAATTGTGTGATGCCATCAAGAACATCATCCATGAAGAAAGCAAGAGGTCATTAAAAAGATGAGAAAGGAAGAAAAGACCAAATGGATGACAAAGGAGACTCGGAAACTTGCCCTTGAACAGAGTAGCCAAAGCAAATGGAAGAAATGACAAGATAAAAGAGCTGAACCAACAATTTCAAAGAGCAGCTCCAGCACACAAAGCCAATTACTATAATGAAGTATGCAAAGTTAGAAAACCAAAAGGGAAGAATACACTCAGTATTTCTCAAGCTGAAAGAATGGAAGAAAGATCTTAAGCCTCAAGTTGCAATATTGAAAGATTCTATAGACAAAATATTGAATGATGCAGGAAGCATCAAAAGAAGATTGAAGGAATACACAGAGCCACTGTTCCAAAAAGAACTGGTCGATGTTCATCCATTTCAGGAGGTGGTATATGGTCAAGAGCCAATGGTATTGAAGGAAGAAGTTGAAGCTACACTGAAGGAGTTGGTGAAGAACAAGGCTCCAGAAATTGATGGAATACCCATTGAGATGTTTCAAAAAATGGATGCCCTACTGGAGGCACTCACTTGGCAGTGCTAAAAGATTTGGAAAGCAGCTTCCTGGCCAACTGAATGGAAGAGATCCATATTTGTACCCATTCCAAAGAAAGGTGATCCCACAGAATGTGTAAATTATCAATGTCATAATATCACTTGTGAGTAAAATCTTACTGAAGATTATTCAAAAGCAGAACATTGATTGAGAACTTCCAGAAATGCAAGTTGGATTCAGAAGAGGACATGAAATGAGGGATATCTTTGTTGATGTCAGATGAATCTTGGCTCACAGCAAAGAATGCCAGAGAGATGTTTACTTGAGTTTTATTGATTATGAAAAAGCATTTGATTGTGTGGATCATAACAAATTATGGATAACATTAAGAAGAATGGGAATTCCAAAATACTTAATTTTACTCATGAGGAACCTGTACATAGACCAGGAGGCTGTCGTTCGAACAGAACAAGGGACGCTGCGTGGTTTAAAATCAAGAAGGGAGTGTGTTTTGGTTGTATCCTGTCACCGTACTTCTTCAGTTGAGCAAATAATCTGAGAAACTGGAGTATATGAAGAAGAACATGGCATCAGAATTGGAGGAAAAATCATTCACAACCTGTGATATGCTGATGACACAATTTTGCTTGCTGAAAATGAGGATGAGTTGAAGCACTTACTGATGAAGATTGAAGAATACAGTCTGCAGTATGGATTACATCTCAGTATAAAGAAAATAAAAATCCTCACAACTGGACCTATAAGCAGCATTACGATAAATGGAGAAAAGATTATAGTTGTCAAAGACTTCACATTGCTTGGTTCTACCATTGATGCCAATGGAAGCAGCAGGAAGGACATCGGATGATGTATCACTGCCATTGAGTCAAATCTGACTCATAGTGACCCCTCTTTCGGTTTCCGAGGTGGTATCACTATGGAAATAGGTTGCCCAACCTTCCTTCCGAGGAGTGGCTGCTGGGTTTTAACTGCCAGCCTTCTGATTAGCAGTCAAATGCTTTAGGCATTATGCTACCAGAGTTCCTAGATGACATATAGCACTGGGAAAATTGGCTGCAAAGGACCTCTTTCAAGTGCTGAAGAGCAAAGAAGTCTCCTTGAGGACTAAGGTGCACCTGACACAAGCCACAGTATTTTCAATCGTCTCATATATTTGTGAGAGCTGGACAATGAATAAGGAAGACCAAAGAAGAGTCTATGCTTTTCAGCTTTTGAATTGTGGTGCTGGTGAAGAAGGCTGAAAGTACCATGGACTGCTAAAAGAACAAATCTGTCCTGGAAGAAGTGCAGTGCAGCTGGAATGTTCCTTGGAAATGTGAATGGCCAGACTTTGTCTCACCTACTTTGGTCACATTGTCAGAAGGTACCATTTCTTGAAGTAGGATATTATACTTGTTAAGGTAGAGGGTTGACAAAAGAGAGGAAGGCCCTCAATGAGATGGATTGACACAGTGGCTGTGGCAATGGGCTCAGGTATAGCAAAGATCATGGAGCTAGCGGAGGACTGAGCAGTGTTTTATTCTGTTGTACACAGGGTCACTATGAGTCAGAGATGACTCAATGGCACCTAACGACAACAACAACAACAAATAACTACAACAAGGAAGACCAATTAATACAAAAAATATTCAAATTTACACACCAACTGCTAAAACAAAAAATGAAGAAATTGAAGATTTTTACCAATTCTGTAGTCTCAAATTGACCAAACATATCATCCAGAAGTGTTGGTAATTACTGGTGACTGGAATGCGAAAGTTGGAAACAAAGAAAAAGTGTCAGTAATTGGAAAATATAGCTTTGGTGATAAAAATGACACTGGAGATCACATGATAGAATTTCTAAAGAACAATTAGTTGTCCATTGCCAAAAACTTTTTCCAAAAACAGTGATGAAAGATGTGGTCCTTGCCAGATGGCATACACAGGAATCAGACTGACTACATCATGGTAAAGAGACATGAAGAAACTCAATACCATCAGTCAAAACAAATCCAGGAGCTGACTGCGGAACAGACCATCAATTACTCATATGTAAGTTCAAGTTAGCTTAAGAAAATTAAAGCGAGTCCACAAGCCAAAATATAACCTTCATTGTATTCCACCTGAATTCAGAGACCATGTGAAGAACATATTTGACGTATTGAACACCAGTTACAAAAGTCTAGATGAGTTGTGTGGAATGACATTAAGAGCATCATATGTAAAGAAGGCAAAAGGTCATTAAATAGACACAAAAAGGAGAAAAGACCAAAATGGATGTCAGAAGGGACTCTCAAACTTGCTGTTGAATGAAGAGCAGCTAAAGCAAATGGAAGAAATGATGAAATAAAAGAGCTGAACAGAAGATTTCAAAGGGTGGCTCAAGAAGACAACGTATTATAATGAAAAAGCTGGAGCAAGAAAACCAAAAGAGAAGAATATATTTGGCATTTCTCGAGCTGAAAGAGCTGAAGAAAAAATTCAAGGCTTGAATTCCAATACTGAAGGATTCTGTGGTCAGAATATTTAACAATGCAGGAAACATGAAAAGAAAATGGAAGGAATTCACAGAATCACTGTACCAAAAAGAATTAGTCGACATTCAACCATATCAGGAGATAGCATGTGATCAAAAACTGGATGGTATTAAAGGAAGAAGTCCAAGCTGCACTGAAGGAACTGGAGAAAAACAAGGCTTCAGGAATTGATGGAATACCAGTTAGATGTTTAAACAAATGGATGCAGCACTAGAGGTTGTTGTTGTTGTTGTTATTTGCCATCAAGTTGGACCTGACTCATAGTGACCCCTCCTTGGGTTTCCAAGGCAGTATCACTACGGATGTAGAATGCCCAACCTTCCTTCCAAGGAGTGGCTGGTGAGTTTGAACCACCAGTCTTCTGGTTAACTGTCAAGAGCCTTAAGCACTATGCACTAGAGTACTTACTCATTTATGCCAAGAAATTGGGTAGACAATTACCTGGTCAACCAAGTGGAAGAGATCCCTATCTGTGCCCATTCCAAAGAAAAGTTATGGAACAGAATGCGGAAATTATAGAACAATATCATTAGTATCACATGCAAGTAAAATTTTGCTGAAGATAATTCAAAAACAGTTGTAGTAGTATATTGACAGGGAACTTCCAGAAATTCAAGCTGGATTCAGAAGAGGACATAGAATGAGGAATACCATTGCTAATGTCAGTTGGATCTTGACTGAAAGCAAAGAATACCAGAGAGATGTTGTGTTTTATTGACTATGCAAAGGCATTCGACTGTGTGGATCACAATAAATCATGGGTAACATTGTGAAGAATGGGAATTCCAGAATATTTAATTGTGTTCATGAGGAACCTGTGCATAGGCCAAAAGGCTGTCATTTGAACAGAACAGAGGCATACTGCATGGTTTAAAATCAGGAAAGGCATGCATCAGGGTTTTATCCTTTCACCATACTTATTAAATCTGTATGCTGAGCAAATAATCCAAGAAGCTGTACTATATGAAGAATGGGGCATCAGGATTGGATGAAGACTCATTAACAACCTGTGATATGCAGATAACAAAATCTTGCTTTCTGAAAGTGAAGATGACTTGAAGCACTTACTGATGAATATCAAAGACTCCAGTCTTCAATATGGATTATATCTCAATATAAAGAAAACAAAAATCCTCCTAACTGGACAAATAAGCAACATCATGATAAATGGAGAAAAGTTTGAAGTTGTCATGAATTTTAGTTTAATTGGATCTACAATCAAACATCATGGAAGCAGCCATCAAGAAATCAGATGTCATATTGCACTGGGCAAATGTGTTGCAAAAGACCTCTTTAAAGTGTTAAGTAGCAGAGATGTCTCTTTGAAGACTAAGGTGCACCTAACTTGAGCCATGGTAATTTCAATCACCTCATATACATGTGAAAGTTGGACAATGAGTAAGGAAGACCAAAGAATGATGCCTTTGAATTGTGATGTTGGCAAAGAATTCTGAAAATACCATGGTCTGCTGGAAGAATGTCCCTGGAGAAAGATGTAATGCTTGGTAAAGCAGAAGGTCAGTGAAAAAGGGAAAGACCCTCAAGGAGATGGACTGACCCAGTGATTGCAACAGTGACTCAAACATAGCAGGGATTGTGAGGATGGCACATGACAGGGGGATTTTTCTTCTCTTGTACATAGGGTTGCTATGAGTCAGAACCAACTTGACAGCACCTAATAACAACAACAAAGAAAAACAGGAATACATGTTAATGAAAATTATAAAAAGATTCAAATATCTGCTGCCCTTGTGGCTCTAAACTACTTTCCTAGGTGTCTACTAGCCACTATAGATTTTAAAAGTAGAGATTTTAATGATTTAAAGAATTGTCTATGGAAAAGCTATCAGTTTGAGATTTATCTACTGTACCAGTTTAAGATTGACATATAATAAAATGAAATAAGTTAGTGATCTGAAAATTATAAATCCTGGGCCTGAGTTCTGTATATTGCTGTGAATATGTGATCCTGAATAATGTGTGTTTGTCTTAGAAAAGTACACACCAGTGTGTCAACAAGAGATATTTTGGAGATATTATATTTAAAGACTTTAAGAAATTCACATGTGAAAAATCAGAATGTAACAAAGATAAAAGTAATCAAAATTTTAAAATACTTTTGAAATAACTGAGCAATTGTATGGATGGCAGAGGCTGACTATTCATCAAAAAATTTTCTCTTCTGGGGCTCAAACTTAATGTCCCTTGCAATTGAATGTGACCATGTGACTATGGTCATCATCATGTGACTATGGAATATGAGTAGATGGGACATGAATCACCTTCCACACCTCTTTGACAAAAATACCTGCTTTGAATCTTTCATTTGCGTACCCTTCCAGAGAGGGTAACCGGATGTTGCAGATCTATGCAGCCCGGGCTCCTGCATCACTGCCTGCCAATCAGAATACCTGTTGAGCAATCTGCTTCTGTAGTGATACTGCCTCAGAAACCCAAGGAGGGATCGTTATGAGTCAGATCTGACTCAATGGAAGTGAGCTTGGTTTTGGTTTGTGGAAGCCAAAATAAACTTCTATTGGGCAAATCTCAGATTGGGAGCTGATTTGTTAAAGCATCAAGAATGACAGATGGTAGACTGGACATGCAGGTTGCCAGGTTGCTGGAAGGAATTAGTCTAACTTCAGTTGGGAAAAGCCCACTGCTGACAGGTAATATTTTGGTCAATGATTGGTTGAAATGTAATCTAGTCACTTTAGGAGTGCCAGCTGGAACAAATTCCAAAATCTTTAGGGAGACTTCAAAGGATCTCTGGTGGTGTACTGGTTAAGGCATTTGGCTCTTAACCAAAAGGTCAGTGGTTCGAACCCACCAGCTGCTCCACAGAGGAAAGATGAGACGGTCTGATTCTGTTAAGATTTACAGCCTTGGAAAGCCAAGGGAGTTGCTATGAGTCACAATCAACTGGATGCCAGTGAGTTAGGTTTCGTTAGGGGGACTTCTGCCAATCATATTTGCAATTCCTAAGTAACGAGACAATATCTCGAAGGGTCCTGAATGTCCCTTTAAAAAATGTTTGATCATGAGCATAATCATTGGGAAATAATATTCCAATGGATTTTAAATTGGATGGTATTTTAAATGGCAACTCTCGGAATTTTAGTTTGGGCTTAAGTTTGTACAGTTTTGTGAAGCCTTAATTGACCATTGAACTTAAATCTCCCATAACAGCTTGTCAGCCTTTTTAATTGACATTCCAAAACCATTAAAAACAAATTGAGAAACATCGCAGACAAAAATTATGTAAAGAACAATTTCTAAGTTTAAATAGTACTCACCTGCCAGCTAGTGGTCATAAGTCTAAACAGGAATATAAGATTAGAAAAGACTTGCACTCTGTAACAAACTCTTCTAGAACTTGTTCTCTGTGTTGCAATGCTGCTTAAGGCTATTTGATGTTGTCTGCCTTATTGTTACCAAATATGAGGCCAACAGAAATTGAAGTCATTAAATTCCTTGGTAATTATTTATTATATTGTAGTTATATATTATAACTAATTCAACAACTGAAGGTATAGTTCTTTCCTTTTTCTTTATCACAGCTCTTACATTTTTTAAAATAATTTACATGTCATTCTCCATGCCAGCTTATTAGAAATTTGACCTTTCCTCTGGGATAAGCCCACAAAATTTAAAAGTAAACCCAGGAGAAATATCAGCTGCACACTTCTGGTATGGCTGCCTGGTTACTTCACCAATCATACTACATGATCTTGCTCAAACTTCACTCTATCTTCTAGGCACAAAACAATAGCAAAGAAACTTGTTTAATAAAATCACTGTATTATGATCCATAAAACTGAGTCAGACCAAAGGGTCCATTAATATAATAACTGACAATATAAAAATCTGATTTGTTCACTCAAAAATTAGTCAAATTGGAGAGCTCCAAATGTTTCTAAAATTTGATTAGTATTGTTACTATCCTACATGCTTTGTCTGCTAAACCCACAACTACAGTGAATATTGGCAATGAGATCTGTCCTGACATTGGCCACTCCCTATCCCTAACACATACAAGGCCAATACTTCTTTCAGGGTTTATTGAAATGCTTAATATTAAATGTGGAGTATATATTGTTTAATGCTTTTTTATTATATTTGACAAATTACAGTGTCTATATAAAAGAGAATAATTCTATTTGAGTCTCCAAGAATCATTTTAATAACAGTGTCACAAACTGGGAAAATAACATTTTCTCCATTATTGAACTGGAACACTTACTTTTAACTCAGAAGGTTACAATTAGTCCAACATTTGCACTGAATAAATTCTGTATGACTAGTAACTTTTTTTTCCAAACACTTTTTTTTTTTTTTAATTGTGATTTGGGTGAAAATTTACGGAACAAATACACTTTCCATACAGCAGTTCACATACACTTTGTCTCATGACATTGACAACAATATATCACAATGCAACATCTCCCCTCCTGCTTCCTCCCAATTGTTACATCTTCCCTGTGTCCATCCCTCCACACACTCCTGCGCCCTGAGCTGTCTCCCTGTGCATAAGCAGCCCTTCTTTCTCCCATGCATGTTCTCTCCAAGGAGTGTATCTACCTCAGGTAAATGTTCAACTCATATGCCTGTCTATTGTTTGGCTGGAAGCCACAGGCGTGGGTTCAATTCCAGACCTGAAGGGCAACTAGGGGCCATAGTCTCAGTGGTTCCACCGGGCTCTATCAGACCAGCAAAACTGGTCCCCTC
>NW_006921682.1:3011456-3012135 GCF_000298275.1 Orycteropus afer afer | reverse complement strand
TAGCTGGCTGTGACCAAGCAGTGACTACAACCTTGCCCCTTGTCAGCTCCGCTATACCCCTGGGAATTCAGATCATACACATAAAGTTATAAGACCATTGTCTGCCAACCCTATACATGTTCTTGGGCACACTCCCCACTTCATAGACATATCTAATAGTTCAGCCTGTCCACCCATTTTTCCACCCATTTACCTATGTTTGTCTTCAATGGCAATGCTGAACTATATGTCCAGATGGGTTCATCTTTGTTGTCTGTACTTCTCACATACCTCTCTGTCTTTCTCTTCCTCAATGCCATTATATTGATCACTC
Organism: Orycteropus afer afer; assembly: GCF_000298275.1. Taxonomy (NCBI): domain Eukaryota; kingdom Metazoa; phylum Chordata; class Mammalia; order Tubulidentata; family Orycteropodidae; genus Orycteropus; species Orycteropus afer. The sequence goes on along the minus strand of NW_006921682.1, from coordinate 3,011,822 downwards.
ATGTTTGGTACATTGCCCTTCGCTTCACCCAAGTAAAAACTTATCTCTACCTATCTAACAGTGATCCCTCCCCTCCCCTTGCACCCCTGGTAACCAACAAAGAAAATGTCTTTCCATAGATAAACCTTTCCTTGACTTTTACAATAACAGACTAATACAATATTTGTCTTTTTGTGATTGACTTATTTCACTCAGCATAATGTTCTTCAAGTTCATCCACGTTATGCGGTGTTCTGCGGATTCTACATTATTCTTTAGCGTTGCATAGTATTCCATTGTGTGAATGTACCAAAGTTTGGTTATCCATTCCTCAGTTGTTGGACATCTAGGTTGTTTCCAAGTTTTGGCTATTGTAAATAGTGCTGC
>NW_006921682.1:3007216-3008851 GCF_000298275.1 Orycteropus afer afer | reverse complement strand
CTGCTTTTGCTGTGTCCCAAAGATTTTTGTATGTTGTGTTTTCATTCTCGTTTGATTCAAGGAATTTTTGAATTTCAATTTTGATTTCTTCTCTTACCCAGTCTTTCTCAAGGAGGGTATTGTTGAGTTTCCATTTGTTTACTCTTTTCCTGTTGATCTTCCTATTGTTGATTTCTAATTTGATAGTATTATGATCTGAGAAGATGCTTTGCAATATTCCAATGTTTCTAAATATATTAAGGCTAGCTTTATGACTTAATAAATGTTCTATCATGGAAAATATTCCATGTGCACTGGAGAAGAATGTATATTGTGCTGCTGTTGGGTGAGGTGTTGTAGATGTCTAAAAGGCCAAGATGGTGGATTGTATTGTTTAGCTCTTCTGTATCTTTGGTGAGTTTCTTTCCAGTTGTTCTATCTTTCAATGAAAGTGGTGTATTAAAGTCTCCCACTCTGACTGTGGAGTCATCTGTTTGGATTTTCAAATCTTTTAAAGTCTGATTTATGTATTTTGGGACTCTTTCATTGAGTCCATAGGTATTTATTATGCTTATATCTTCATGTTCAATTGATTCTTTAATCATTATATCATGTCTTTCCTTGTCTCGTATGGTGGTTTTTGTCTTAAAGTCAATTTGATCAGAAATTATTATTGCCACTCCTGCTCTCTTACAGTTACCATTTGTTTGATATATCATTTTCCAACCTTTGATTTTTAGTCTATTTTTGTCTTAATCTCTAAGGTATGTCTTTTGTAGGCAGCATATTGATGGTTTGTGTTTTATTATCCAATCTGCAACTCTCCATCTCTTGAGTGGTGTATTTAATCCATTAGCATTCAGTGTGATTATTGACAAGTATGAATTGGTTGCTGTCATTTTGGTATGTGTTTTCATGGTGTCCCTGGTTTCTTTGTTCCATATTATTTTCTGTGCTTAGCTCATTATGTTTATGAATTGTGTTATCATTTCCTTTGTTGTTGTTGTTTTAGTATATGCTGAGTATTTGTTCTTGTCCTCTTTTTTATTGTGATATGAAGGTTTATCATTTCTCTTTGAGGTAGCCCTATGATTTATAATTTTCTCCCCAATTTTAGAACAGTCCATTCTATCTTGCAACTCTCTTAACCTCCTCACCATTTAGAAAAGTTCTGTAACTACACAGTCTTTTCCCTCTTTTTGTTTACAGTTGTCCTCACTTGCTAATTGATATCTCTGGTTCCCTGTTTACAGTCTTATAAGCTCATTTTACTCTGGATATGTCCATAGATGTGGTTTCTGGGTTATGTCATCTTGTGTATTAATGGTCGGTTGTTATTTGCTATTTTTGGTTCTATGTTCAAAGGACTTCCTTTAGCATCTCTTGTAAAGTTGGTCTGGTTTTAACAAATTCCCTTAGTTTCTGCTTATATGGAAATCTCCTAATTTCACCATTATATTTGAGGGACAATTTTGCCGGGTATATAATTCTTGGTTGAATTTTTTTCTCTTTCAGGGTTTTATATATACCATCCCATTGCCTTCTCGCTTGCATGGTCTCTGCTGAGAAATCAGAGCTTATTCTTACTGGCTGTCGTTTGTAGGTAACTTTTGTTTTTCCCATGCTGCATTCAGAATCCTATCTTTGTCTTTGGGT
>NW_006921682.1:2985119-3007116 GCF_000298275.1 Orycteropus afer afer | reverse complement strand
AAGTTCTCCTCCAGCAAATCTTGGACAATTTTCTCAGTGGTTTTATTTTTCTCTTCCTGTTCTGGAATTCCAGTGGAATGTAGGTTATTCCTTTTGATGGTATCCCACATGAACCTTAGGCTTTCTTCATTTTGTTTTGATTTTTTTTCTGATTGATCCCTTTCCAAAAAAGTCTTCAGGTATTTGTCTTCAATCTAATTAATTCTGTCTTCCATTGAATTAATTCTACCCCTTTGCCCTTCCAATGTGTTATCTATATCTAACAATTTAGTATTAATCATCTGGATTTCTTTCTGTAGACTTAGAATCTTTTCTAATTTTTCATTTATTTTGTCATTTTGTTCTTGTATTTTCTTCCAAAATTTTTCTAAGTTTTTTTTCTGTGTTTTCTTTGGTCTGTCTCTCAATCCTCTGAAGATACCTAAATATAAATCTTTTGAATTCCTTATCAGAGAGTTCCAATGCTGCTTCTTCATCAGCGATGTGTTCTAGGTCCATATCCTGTTCCTTTGTTTCTACCACTTTATCTTGCTTCTTTGTGTCGACTGTGATGGTCTGTTTTCTCCGAGACATCCTGGTGTTGTATTTAGATCTCTGTTAACTGTTTGTGAAGAGCAACCGAGGGTAAGTTAGGCTCTTTTTGGTGATTTTTTATCATTGGCCTGTTGGTGGAGAAGGAATTGCTGGCTTTTGCTCAGTAAGTGAAATTGCAGGAGGTGTAGGTATCTTATGGTGTATCTGCTGGTGTCTACCACTCAGTTAGGCAAAAATTACAATTGAATAATCATCGAAAAACTAAAAGCTCATGGACAAAAAATACACCCTGAAATCAAACAGGAATAGTAACCAAAAAAGAAAAAACAAGGGAGAAAAGAAGAAAAAAACAAGAAAACCTGAAATATCTGGGGATAGGGCACTAGGAGAAAAAAGGTAGAGGAGAATAATGTAGCAGAAAATAGGAAGAATGCAAAAAAAAAAAAAAAAAATTAACCAGGAACAGGAAAAAAAAAAAAAAAAAAAAAAAAGGTGTAAACTAGGACCTGAAAAAGGAAGAAAAATAAAAAGGAGAAAAGTATTTATAATAATAGTAGTTTTAAAACAGACAAATACAAATGAACTAAACAATAGAAAAGAGAAAGAGAAAAAGAAAAAGAAAAAAATTGGCAGAGGACAGGGCAAGGCATCCAGGCTCCCTCTGAGCACACAGACTGGGATAGAGTTCCTGTAGGCCTAGAAGGTGGGTGAGAGTGGGGGGTGGCCACACCTCCATTCACCAAGCGGGTGTGGGGTTTAAGAACAACAAGAGGAATGTCACACCTTTTCAGTCGTGCAGGTCCGGAGTGTCCTTAGGGTTACTGGAAAGCAGAACCTCTTCTTAAGCCTCTGGAATCTCAGAGAGTGCTGTCTCTTTGAATATCCAAAATGATCAAGCTGCTTGTAAACATTCAATATGGCAGCATGCTCCAAACAGGCAAAAGTCCACAGCTCAGCCACCTTTCTTTTTGCCTTCTCTGTTTATTCCCCAGCCACCAGAGCAGTCCTCCATGCAGTCCCTGGCTAGCAGGGCTGATTTTTAGGTTAATTCTTAGGTCCTGCCACCACTTAGGAATCTCCAAGCTGTCTGTGCCATCAGGATCACTCAAGATGGCTGCCAGACAGCAGGTCCATATGTCTCATTTTGGTATTTTCATGCAAATTCTTCTGCTAGTTGGGGTTTAGTCCACTTCTATATCCTTCCCTTCAAGGGTAAGAGGTCCTGGATTATCAACTGTCTGTGTTAATTTGTTTCCTTTTTCTTTGTTGAAGAGGGTCTGTGCAGACTTTCTGCCTATTCTACCATCTTGGAATCGATCTCTTCAAATGCTTTTTTAAAAGGAACCTTTGGTATGCAGTGGTTAAGCACTTGCTCCTAACCAAAACATCAGTAGTCTGAACCCACCTCCTGCTCCATGGGAGAAAGATGCAGCAATCTGCTCCTGGTGCTTTGGAAACCCTGTTGTTATTTGTTGTTACATGCCATGAGTAATCTAAAACTCATAGCGACCATTTGTACAACAGAACAAAACACTGCCCAGTCCTGTGCCAGTCTCATGATCCTTGCTATACCTGAGCCCATCACTACAGCAACTGTGTCAATCAATCTTATTGAGGGATTTCCTCTTTTTTGTTGACCCTCTACTTTAGCAAGCATTACATCCTTCTCCAGAGAACAATCTCTTCTGACCACATGACCAAAGTAGGTGAGACAAAATCTGGCCATTCTCACCTACAAGGAACATTCCAGCTGCACTTCTTCTAGGACAGATTCATTAGTTCTCTTAGCAGTCCACATACTTTTAGCATTCTTCACCAACACCACAACTCATAAACCATCAACCCTTCTTTGGTCTTCCTTATTCATTGTCCAACTCTCACATGCATATGAGGTGATTGAAAATACCATGGCTTAGGTCAGGTTCATCTTAGTCTTCAAGGAGATATCTTTGCTCTTGTGCACTTGAAAGAAGTGTTTTGCAACAGCTTTCCCAATGCAATATGTCTTTTGATGTCTTGACTGCTGCTTCCATTGGTGTTGATTATGGAACCAAGTAATATGAAGTCTTTGACAACTTCAAACTTTTCTGCATTTATTGTGATGCTGCTTTTTGGTCCAGTTGTGAGGATTTTTATTTTCTTCATATAGAGGTGTAATCCATACTGCAGATGGTACCCTTCAATCTTCAGCAATAAGTGCTCCAAGTAATCTTCACTTTCAGCAAGTAAAGTTGTGTTTTCTGTATATCTCAGGTTGTTAATGAGCCTTCCTTCAATACTGATGCCATGTTCTTCTTCATATACTCCAGCTTCTTGGATTGTTTTTTCAGTATATAGAATGAATAACTATGGTGAAAGGATACAACCTTGACTAGTGAGTCATGAAAATGAAGTGTTCTGGAATTCCCATTCTTTTCAATGTTACCCACAATTTGTTATGATCCACACAACTGGGTTTCTTTGCACAGTAACTAAAACACAAGTAAATATCTTTCTGGTATTCTTTGCTTTTAGCCAAGATCCATCAGACATCAGCTTTGATATCCCTCACTCCACGTTCCCTTCTTAATCCAGCTGTCATTTTTGGAAGTTCTCTGTCAATATACTGCTGCAACCATTTTTTAATTAAAAATGCCCTATGAGGCAGTTTTACTCTGTCCTGTATGGTTACTATGCATCGGAATCAACTCTATGGCAATGGGTTTGGTTTGGGCTTTATTTATTTATTTATTTATTTATTTATATCTAATAAGAAAAGAAAAATATGTTAAACTTCATGTGCCACACAAGAGCATACAAAAAGATTTTCTTTCCATCATCCTTTGAAATTCAAAATAAACTTGCCTTAAAATCTTATCTCCAAATGATGGCTTTTATATATACAACATCAATAATTTCTGAACCAATAGTTTGTAACTTTAACAAATCATCTTTCAGGAATATCTCTATTTGTGATTCGAGCTTTCTAAAAACAAGTTCAGTTCAGAATAAAAAGCTCTCACCTAAATATGATAAATCTATTGCTGTCAAGTCAATTCCAACTTATCATTATCAGAATAGAACTGTGTTCCACAGGATTTTCAATGGCTTCCCAAAGTAGATTGTTAAGCCTTTCTTCTGAGCCACCTTTGGGTGGATTCAAACTGCCAACCTTTTGGTTAGTAGTCAAGGGCAAACAAATTGAGATACCCAGGGATTTTAAATTACATGACAATAATAATAAATTATCTAGTCAATTATTGTCTTGTATTCACAGATACTCAACTGCTTAATAATATTTCTCAAGGTTTGAAAATCCTGTCATTGTAGTGAACACATTTACATGGACAGATGAAACTGAAATATATGTTTATGAGATATGGCCAACTATAAGCCTACTCAACAACAACAACAACAACAAATAAGGCTACTTATAAATGTCTCCGAAATAGTGTGCCTTTCCAAATGGACCAAATTATCCACTCCTTCTGTCCTACTTCCTGCTTTCTCACAGAGGCTGCTTTTGAGACTATCCATCTGCTTTGATCACTCGTATTTTATTAGCCCTATTTTGAACATACCCTGGATGTTTTATACACTAGATTCCCCCCCTTTCTTTACCCATAATTTTAACTTGTTGATGGCTTAATAAAAATTCTAACCTCCATTCTATTATTCTTTTAATCTGCTACCATATCTTTCTATTTCCTTTACAACAGGAGCTGGTTTGGGTAATTTATTTGGATGAATTATTTGGATAAATTATTTGGATAATATAGGTGGTGCTGGTGTAGTAGTAGTATGCCATCAAATCAATTCAGACTCACAGTGACCCTATAGGACAGAGTAGAACTGTCCCTTAGGGATTCCTAGGCTGTAATGTTCATGAGAGGAGATTACCAGGTCTTTTTTCCTGTGGAATCATTGGTGGTTTCGAACCACTGTCCTTTTAGCTGGCATCTCAGTGCTTAAACATGTGGCTCCCACTTCAAACATTTTATCTTATTTACCCCATAGATAATCCTCCAGTGAAAGTTTTGTCATTATATTCAGAAGACTCATTAATCTTATACACCTTAATAAGAGGCAGAACTGGAATACAAATCCATACATATATGACTCCAAAGCCAATATGAAGTCAAAATCACTTCAATATTCTCTATCAAATGACACAAATAGCTTTCTAATTATCAAATTCAGCAGCCATTTGTCCATCTTCACCCTGGTTAATTGAGGTGGGCAGTACAAATCAATAGTGGGGAAAATAGATTATTCAATAAATAAGTTGGAAAAACTGCCTATATGAAAACAATTATATTTGATTTCAAACTCACATCATACATGGAAAATCAATTCAAAGCAAATTCAAGTCCTAAATGTGAAAAGTAAAATTTGAAAAATTTTAGAAAAATATGTGTGAGAATATATATATAAGGAAAATTTTCACAGATAATAGAAAAAAGGACCAAGCAAAAGCAAAAAGAAGAAAAGGATTTGCTGTATTAAAATTTCATTCTTTTCATGACTGATGAAGGAAGAAGATACTAGGGCCCAGCATTGACTTTATATGTTACTGACCTCAGCCAAATTTTCTTGTGATTTCTTATGAAATATGCACTGTTTTTTGTTTTGTGTTGAATTAATGTCCCCAAAAAAGTTATGCTGAAGTCCTAACCCCATGTACTGGTGAATATGATGCCGTGTGGAAATAAAGGTTTTGTTATATTAATGAGGTCATACCAACATAAAACCAAAAACCAAACTCACTGCTGTAGAGTCAGATCCAACTCATAGCGACCCCTCTTTGGGTTTCCAAGGAGCTATATCACTATGGAAGTAGATTACCCAATCCTCCTTCCAGGGAGTGACTAGTGGGTTTGAACCAGCCTTCTGGTTAGCAGTCAAATGCCTTAGGCACTAGGCCACTAGAGCTCCTATACCAACCTAACCACTTCTGAGAACTGTCTTATAAAAACTGTAGAATAACAGACACACACAGAGGGAAGACAGATGCCAAATGGAGGTGCATCTATAGCAGCCAAAGAATGCCAAGAAATGTCAGAAGTACAGAAAGTGAAAGAGGCAAGGCTTTTTTTTTTTTTTTTTTTTGTAGAGTTTATAGAGAGACTTTATGCCTGCAACCACTCTGAATTCAAACTTTTTTTTTTTTTTGTAGAGTTTATAGAGAGACCTTATGCCTGCAACCACTCTGAATTCAAACTCCTGGCCTGTGAGACAATAAATTCCTGGTCTTTAAGTTACCCACTTGATGATATTTTGTTACAGCAATCAAGAAAACTAATACAGTCCTAATAATGGGTCATTAGATCTTCTTGGATGATCTCTATTTTCTACTTTATAATTATTTATATTTTTACTGTGGTAGTGATGGTTGTGGTGGTATGTGCATGCATTATTGCATACACAAGTTTTAAAAAGTATGTAAAATCAGTGAATACAGACAGTATGTATAATATTTACAGTTTAGGAAAAACAATATTTGTGGGGGATTTTATCAAGGGTATTTAGTCTATTCATTCCTCTAGGTTATTGTGGTAGTTAAGGTTATGTGTCAACTTGGCTGGGCCTAGTTTTGAGGGGCTGGGCAGCTGAATGTAGTTATTCCCTATGAGACTGGTAAGCAGCAGAATCTACTGTGAGCAGCTGAGTAGCTGTCTTAAGGATGTGGTTTGTTTCCAATATATAAGAAGGTTTGAGAAAGGTCTCTGAGCTTTTGGTACATCTGGATCCTGCATTTGGCCTGGCAGGTTGTCTGCAGATCTTGGCACTGTTAATTGACTTGAATTAGTGACCTGCCATGTTGTTTGTTAATTTGGGGACTGTGCCATTTTACTTGCCAACGTTGGGTTTATCAGCCTCAGCAGCCAGCAGATGTCTAAGTTAAGAGAAGCCTCCAGCTTCAGGGGGCTGGGAGCACAAGGCAGAGCTGAAGCCCAAGGCTGAGGGCCTTCACCCAGCCCCTAGAGCTGGCACTCTGAATTCAGACTTCTAACCTCCTAAATTGTAAGAGAATAAATCCTTGTTTGTTAAAAACCATCTACATTTGTGTATTCATTTATTTATTTATTTTTATAGCAGCACTAGAGAACGAAAGGGAGCTCTGGTAGCATAGTGGCTAAGACACTTGCCTGCTAACCAGACGACTGGCGGTTCAAACCCACAAGCCACTCCTCAGAAGGAAGGTTGGGCAATCCTACTTCCGTAGTGATACTGCCTCGGAAACCCAAGGAGGGGTCGCTATGAGTCGGGTTTGACTCGACGGCACATAACAACAACAACAACAAGAGAATGAAAAAAAATGTCTTAAATTACTCTTGAATTAGCCAGACAGACAGAGCCTTAACTATAGTTTTATTGGACCCTGCAGATGTACTCTTACTACATTGTGCTTTTCTGGATTTCTTATTATATATGTGTTTTATTGATTAGGCAATGGGATTCAACTGTGTGGATCATAACAAATTATGGATAACACAGCAAAGAATGGGAATTCCAGAACACTTAATTGTGCTCATGAGGAACCTATACATAGACCAAGAGGCTATTATTCAAGCAGAACAAGGGGATACTGCATGGTTTAAAATCAGAAAGGGTTGTGTTCTTTCACCATGTTGTCATTGTTAGGTGCTGTTGGGTTATCTCTGACTCTTAGAGAGTCTATGTATAGCTGAACAAACTCTGTCCAGTCCTGTGCCAGCTCCACAATCCCTGCTATACCTGAGCCTGTTGTTGCAGCCACTGTGTCAATCTATCTTGTTGAGTGCCTTCCCCTTTTTCGTTGATCCTCCACTTTACTCAGCATGATATACTCCAGGGAATGGTCCCTTCTTACAACATGATCAAAGTAGGTGAGACAAAGTTCGGCCATTCTCACTTCCAAGGAATATTTTGATTGCACTTCTTCCAGGACAGATTTGTTCTTTTAGCAGTCCATGGTACTTTCAGTATTCTTCACCAACACCACAACTCAAAAGCATAAACTCTTATTTGGTCTTCCATATTCATTGTCCAGCTCTCATGTGCATATGAGACACCATAGTTATTCAATCTGTATGCTGAGCAAATAATCTGGGAAGCTGCACTATATGAAGAACACAACATATGAATTAAAGGAAGACTCAACAACCTGTGATATGCAGATGATACAACCTTGCTTGCTGAAAGTGAAGTTGACTTGAAGCACTTACTGATAAGATCAAAGACTACAGTTTTCAGTATGGATTATGTGGTAGTTAAATTTGTGTGTCAGCTTGGCTGGGCCTTGTTGAGTGGCTGGGCAGCTGGTAGTAGTTATTCCCCATGATGAGACTGACAATCAACTCCATGGTGGGATCTACCACACTAGCTGAATAGCTGCCTTTGGGATGTGGTCTGCTTCCTGTGTATAAGGAGAAGCTTTGGGAATGGTCTCTAGCCTATGGCACACTTGGACTTAAAGCCTCCAAATTGTAAGAATAAACTTCTGTTTGTTAAGGCCATCCCATGTGTGGTATATATTCCTGCGGCACTAGGTAACCAGAACAGATTACATCTCAAGATAAGAAAACAATAATCCTCAGAACTGGATCAATAAGCAACATCATGATGATGGAGAAAATATTGAAGTTGTCAGGAATTTCATTTTACTTGGATACACAATCAACACTCCAGAACACAGCAGTCAAGAAATCAGTTGCCAAATGGCTAAAGACCTCTTTAAAGTGTTAAGGAACAAAGATGTCAGTTTGAAGACTAACGTGCACCTAACCCAAATCATGGTATTTTCAACTGTCTCATATGCATGTGTGAAAGCTGAACAATGAATAAGGAAGACCAAAGAAGAGTTGATATCTTTGCATTTTGGGGTTGAGGAAGAATACTGAAAATACCATGGACTGCCAGAAGAATGAACAAAACTGTCTTGGAAGAAGTGCAGCCTGAATACTCCTTAAAGGAAAAATGGCCAGACTTCATTTCTCCCACTTTGGTCTTGTTGTCAGAAGGGTCCATTCCTTGGAGAATGATATCATGCTTGGTAAAGTAGAAAGAAGGTCAATGGAAAAGAGGAAGACCTTCAAAGATATAGCTTGACACAGTGGCTGCAATGATGGACTCAAGTACAGCAAGGATTGTGAAGATGGTGTAGGACCGAGCAATGTTTCATTCTGTTATACATAGATTCACTATGAGTCAGAACTGATTTGACAGTACAAAACAATAAAAACATGTCAAGAGATGTAATAAGAAATACTTCTATGAAACTCAGTAAACAGGACTCTTATAGCAAGTTAGGAGCTCTGGTAGCATAGTGCCTAAGGCACTTAACTGCTAACCAGAAGGCTAGCTGTTCAAACCCACCAGCCACTCCTCAGAAGGAAGGTTGGGCAATCTACTTCCTTAGCGATACCACCTAGGAAACCCAAGAAGAGGTCACTATGAGTCAGGTCTGACTCAACGGGACATAAAAACAACAACAACAGCAAGTTAAAAAAAAAATCCTTACGTAATATGGTATAAGCAAACAATAATTTACTGGCTTTTTTTTTTTTTTTTTTTTTGCTGAAATGTTTTAAAGAGGTCTGGCTTTAGGTAAGATTAGACTCCAGAGTCAAAACATTGTGCTTAGAACACAGTTGCTGTCATCTCACATCTGTGCTTCGTACTATCTTAGCTTTAGCCTCAGCTTCTTAAAATGGCAGCCAGCAGCTCTACAACCTACATTTTCTCTAGGCAAAACTGCCCCAGACATCACAGCAATATATACATGACATCTCACTGGTTCTTATGGTATCAAATGATCATTCTTAATCAATCACTGAACCCAGAGAAATGCAAGGCTCTAATCTGAAATACAAAATACTTCTTGAGTCAGTGATTTAGTCAGCTCCATGGGAACTGCATAGATTGAGAGTTGGAAAGGACAAATTCCCAAACAAAAATAAGGGGCTCTTACTTGATGTTAAGGGTCAACAAATTTCCCTAAAACAGTAAAGAGTGACTTTTCAGTAAAGACCCTTTGAAGACATTTCTTTCTGAGATTAGACTAAATTAAGAGATGTGTAGCTCTCAGCTAGTGGTTTCCTTGGGAAATTTAATTTGTTTAACTAATTATGTGTTCCCTTCTGTGTTGAAAATTGGAAATTTTCTGGTGCACAATTAGTAAACTATATTACTGCAAGGTATGTCTGTTATGCATAGTCCTCATTTCTAGATCTATTTAATTTTCTCTATATATTTTGAATGGATATTTGAAAGGAACAATAAAAACTAATAAAGATTCAAATATCAATATACAGTTTAAATATAAAAACACCCAGCTTCAAGACAAAAATACCAAACTTGTGAAATTAAAAATATTTAAATGTAAGCATTTAAAAAAACACTAAGCAATAATCTAACTACAACATGTTAATTCCAATGTAGCGTGATTGTTTGAAGTATAAACAGAAATACTTGCTTTCCTGTGTTCCACATAGAAGCTAGAATAGCTGTTGTTGATTTTGATGATGATGATGATGATGATGATGATGATGATGATGATTATGATGATACTGTTATTTGAGGCAGCCTATTCTCAGATACTGTGTAATCAGATTTGTAAATTTTCTAGCTGGACTTTTGTACTAGAGATATTTCCAGGAAGATTTATATTCTTGTCATGCCTTCCCTCTTCTAAGGAAAGTAGCATTCTCCCATTCTTTCTGTTAAAAGTTTTCATGGTGCACAAAGTATAATGTTCAATCAATGAATCTTTCATTGATCCTCTGGCTTTGACTCTCTGGGCCAGAAACTAGGGTTCATACTTAGGGTAGAAATAAGGACGTTGCTTTGCAAAAATCTTGCCCCAAATATTAATTGAAAGCAAATAATTGAGCACTTTGGATCATTTCTCTTGGAAAGTATAAATGCCACAGCAACAAAAAAAGAAGGCCCTTAGAAATCAGGTCTTGAAGGACTAAGCTGTATTTTGGTTTTCCGCAAAGCTTTAAACACTGCACAGTCCACAGGGACTACATAGTTGCTGAGATTTTTCTGTTTTCTTTCTCAATAAATTCCAATCACCAAAGTAATATCATTGTGTGTTTTCATACAAATTAATATGTTGTTTGTTGTTATGTGCCTTCGAGTCAGACCTGACTCATAGTGACCCCTCCTTGGGATTCCAAGGCAGTATCACTATAGAAGTAGATTGTCCAACTTTCCTTTCGAAGAGTGGCTGGTGGATTTGAACCGCCAGCCTTCTGGTTACAGTCAAGTGCCTTAGATACTACAGTCCCAGAGCTCCCTACAAATTAATATAGCTTGTATAAATGTATTAATAACAATAATTACTTATTGAGTGCTTATTGGAGCTAAGCTCAGTTAATCTACCTAATGATGTTACTGCAGAATATATTATTATTATTACAATTTTACAGTCTATGGCCCAAAGTCATATGGTTTGTAAGCATCAGAGCTGAGACTCAAGCCCAAGTTCAAGTACATCTGAATGATTATTTTGTTACTTTTTTTTTGTCTAGATACCAGCCTTTGATCACTTTGTTAATCAATATTTTTTCCACCTGAGTTAATTAGGTCACCTATGAGTCGGGGCCGACTCGACGGCACATAACAACAACAACAACAACAACAACAAGAGTCAGGGCATATAATATACTGGACTCAAAATCTGTTTTGGTATTTCTCATTCTTAGAGAATTAGTACTAATATTAGATCTATTTTCCTTGGCTGAGCTCTCAGTTAACTGCTATTAAAATTCCAATTAGAATGTGTGTGAATAACCATTTTTCCAAGTAATTAAGTAAGAGATTATCTTCTTTAAAAAAAAAAAAAAAGTTAGCTGCCAGCAAACATGTTTTTTTACCTAATAGACTTTAAATTAAATTCATTGTAAGTGGTACTTTACAGCTATGTAGGAGAACTGAATTATTATCAGGAAAGATTAATTATTTCTAATAAGAGAAACACAAATACAATTCTCATTATGAGACAGAAGACATTTTATATAGAGAGATGTTAAGAAAAAAGAATCAGTTGCCATCTATTAATACAATGTGATTTGAAAAGGTCATTTTTTAAAAAGTCCAGTAAGAAGGATATTATTTCAGAAAATTGAATTTGTTTTAGGAATTATCATGTATATCATTGCAACTTAGATTGGCAAATACATGTCATAACTAGTTAAAGATCTGTCATCGTTCGGAATATGAGGAAAGTTGGAAGATGAGACATTGGACTAGTTACTCAACTGAAGTGGCTTGGATTCATTGAATTTTTTCCAAAAGTTTATTTCTATCAATTTTCCAATGAGTTACAGAAGGAGAACAGGGGATACCCAAAGAATTCTTAAACTTCTAGACCTGAAGGGTAACTGTTGTTGTTGTTGTTATATGGTGGTAACTAGGGGTGATAATCTCAGGGGTTCCACCAGTCTCTACCCAAACAGTAATCCTAGTGTTTTTTGTGTTTTTAAACTTTTGTTCCACATTTTTCTTCTACTCTATCTTGGATCTCCAATTTTGATCCCTTTCCAAATGGTTGGCAGTAGCCAGGCACTATCTAATTCTCTTGATCTGAGGGTCATATAGGCTATGTTCTCATGGTCCATTAGTTGTTTGGACTAATTGTTCCATGCTTGTTTGGTTTTCTTCTTTCTTCTTCGCCATGGATGAGGAGAGACCAATTGTTGCATGTAGATAGCTGCTTGCAAGCTTTTAAGACCCTAGTTGCTACTCAATAAAGTAGGATGTAGAACAGTTTTTTTTTTTTTTTTTTTTTGCCTACTATGTTGTGCCAGTTGAGGTCGATGTCCCCTGAGGCCATAGTCTCTAGCGAGCAGGCCCAAAGATTCACTCCCTCAATGTGCTTAGTTGTGGCAAAGAAGTTATGCTAATTTGTACTCTGTTAGCTCTATTCCTTTTGCAGAAAGAAAATTTGCTCAATGCAATGCCTTGTTTGAGTTCTTGACTGATACTTCCATGAGCATTGGTAGTGGATCCAAGTAAATTAAATACTTGACAACATCAATATTTTCTCTGTTTATCATGATGTTGCTCATTGGTCCAGTTGCAAAGATTTTTGTTTTCTTTCTGTTGTGGTGTAATCCAGACAAGGCTGCAGTTTTTGATCTTTGATAGTAAGTAAGTGCTTCAAGTAGTCTTCGCTTTCAGCTAGCAAGGTTATGTCACCTACATAGCACAGATCTGTATATTTAATTTTGCTCTTGTAAATTGTCTTCCAAAGAAATGTTTAATAATTATACTCCTACCAAACGCGAATGAGAGTGACTCTTACCGATACTGTATATGGTTTAAGTTTTTTAATCTTACAAATGATAATGTAATATTGTTCTAATTATCATGTCATTTATTTTTTAGTATAGCTATTTGTTTTCTATTTTGCCATTTCTTTTTTATTTTTTCCTTCTCTTCTGCCTTCTTTTGGATTATGTATTGTTTTATAATTCCATTTTATTTCTTTAATTGGCTTATTAACTCTAATCCTGTGTTTTTATAGTATTTGCTTGAGATTTTATAGAATATATCTCTAACTTATCACAATCTACTTTCAAGTAACATGTTATTTTAAGTGTGATAAAGGAAACTTATCTAAGGATATTTATACCACTTCAGAAATAGAGTAAGAACCTTACAACAGCATGTTTCTATTTCTCTTACCTGGCTTCTGTGCTACTGCTATCATACATTTTACTTCTACATATGTTATAAGCCCCACAATACATTGTAAATATTTTTTCTTTAAAGAGTCAATTATCTTTAAAAGAGATTTATTTTAAAAATTAAAAGCTTTTATACTTACTCATATGATTACCATTTCTGGTTCTTTTCATTCTTTTGTATAGATCCAGATTGGTCTCTGCTGTCATTCCTCTCCTGCCTGAAGGACTTTTATTATTTCTTGTACTTGAGACTTCTGGTAATAAATTTTTTCAGCATTTGTATCTCTGAGGGAGTCTTTATTTCATATCCTTTTTTGAAATATATTTTCACAGGTTATATAATTCTAGGTTGATGGCTTTTTACTTTTAATACTTTCAAGATGTTCCTCTACTGTCTTCTTGCTTACATTATTTCCAAAGTAGCATTGTTACTCTATATGTAACACGGCTTTGTTGTATTTCTACTTTTAAATTTTTCTCCCTATCACTGGTGACACAATGTTTAAGCACTTTGCTGCTAATTGAGAAGTCAGTGGTTCAAACCCACCAGTGGCTTCATGGGAGAAAAGATTTGGCAACCTGTTTCTGTAAAAATTATAACCTAGGAAATCCTTTAGAGATGTTCTACTTTGTCCTGTAGGGTTGCCATGAGTCAGAATTGACTTGATGCCATACAACAACAGCACTAGTTTTAAGCAATTTGATTATGATGTAACTTGGTACAGTTTTCTTCATTGCAAAAAATGGGGGCAGCATCATTTTCTTACTTCTTCCAACCTCATAAGGGGGAGACAGAATCACCATCAGCAGCCCAAAGCTGATTCCTATGAGACCACACATGCTGCCCTCCTTCAACCCTTTTGCCAAGTCTGACAACAACTGTCCCTCCCACAGTGCTTTCTACATCTCTGCTGAGTTCAATAATTCATTGCAATGGCCACACAGAACTCACAAGCAATACTCATGATTATAGGTTTTAGTAGGGAAGTAACAGGCTACAATTCAGGTTCAGGAATGCTCAGGATACAATTTTTCAATCAGAACAGCTTCCGGTCACCCATACCCTCAGGCATGCATACCCTCTTTGGCCCTTGGCCTCTTGGCATGACCTCTTCCATGCTTGTTCAAGTGTTACAATGCTCTTTTAGCCCTGCTGATAGGTGCACCTAGGTACATCCCACTCCACCAACAAATCTCCTGACCAAAGGTACTCAGATTTCTCACTCTGTGGGCCAGCAAGTCTCATACTGGTCTCTAGGTTCTGCTGCCACTGTCTCTCTGTCAACTCTTTGCCAACTCTCTGCCATTGTCTCAGCACTGGAATCTTGGGTCCATGGACACACTCCACTCTGGCTTCTGTCTCTTGATGGCAATTAGATTTCCCCACTTTTGCCTCTAAGAAGGCTCATTTTAAGCCATAACAGAATGACAAAACTAACCAATCCCACATTATGGTTCCATACACCTTATTTCCATGGTCTCACCCTCATAAGTGGGCCAAGTACCTTATTTATATTACTAACAAGCTATCCATTCCCCTTGGTGGGCCACAAGAACTTTACATTTGCATAGTTCCACCAAGTAATCTGGTCGGAGCCACAAAGGTCATGGTTAGAAGAACCACATCAAGTAATTCACTGCACCTCAGTTATGTTTTTTGTGCCTTGGGTTCATGGAGCATCTTGGAGTTCTATAGGATTATAATTATTTATCAAATTTAGAACATTTTCAGACTTTGTTTCTTCAAGTTTTTTTTTTTCCCATTCCCCTTTGAACAACTACACTTACATACTGCTGCTTGAAACTATATTCTTTGATGATATTTATTTAGTTATTGTTTTTCCTTTTCTCTCTCTGTTTCATTGTGAATAATTTCTTTGGCATATCTTCAAGCTCATTAATATTTTTTCTATTCTAAATACATCTAATGTACTTTTCACCTCAAATATTTTATTTTCGTCTCTAGGATTTTATTTGCATTTTTCTATACCTTACATGTATCAACTTCACATACCCCCTCTTTCCTCTACCTTCTTGAGCATATGCTATATGGTTAAAATGACCATTTTAAGGTTTCTGCTTATTAATTCTATTATCTGTCTCACTTCTTGATCTGTTTTTATTGATAAATTTTCCTCCTCATTATGGGAAATGTTTTCCTGCTTCTTTGGGATATGGTAATTTTTGGATGTACACAAGACATTTTGAATTTGATTGTGTTTATTTTACTGATAGATATTTTTGTATTCGCTGAGTATTCTTCAGCTTTGTTCTGAGACATGTGTAAGTTGCTTAACCATGCTTTGATTCTTTTGAGACTTGCTTTTGAGCTTAGATAGGTCAAACCAGAGCAGCTTTAAATATACAGTTAATATTACTCCACTAAGTACAGGGTCAGCGAAAAAGGGAAAGACCCTCAATGAAATGGATTGACATAGGGGCTGTGACAATGGGCTCAAGCCTGCCAATGATTGTGAGGATGGCACAGGACTGAAAAGTCATTTGTTCTGTTGAACATAGGGTCGCTGTTAGTTGGAACCAGCTCAATGGCACTAACAACAATAACTGAGACCAATGTCATTCTGATTTCTCTACTTGATATCTTATGAACTGAGGTTATCCATTCTAGTTTATAAGGACACAAACTCTTCCTGACTCTAAATGAGCTCCAGGGACTATTCTTTTGTTCCAATGGGATGATTCATTCCTTAGACTCAAGTCATTTCCTCATAAGCTTGTAGTTATCAGTACTGAATTGAATACTTGAAGGAAACCCTCTGCAGCTCTCTTAATCTCTATGAGCAGCTCTACCCTCTGACTCTCTGCCATATGAACTCTCAAGCTGCCTTGGCTTCCTCAAACTTCCACTTCTGTCTCCTCAACCTGGGAAATCTCTTGGTTCCACTTGGGTTCTCATTTCTTGCATTGTGCCCTAAAAACACTCTCTAGGAAATAAACTGAGGCAATAATAGGGCTCAGTTCAATTGCTTGCTCTTTATCAGGAATCATTGTCCCATATTGTTTGAAATCCAGTATCTGAACACTGTTGTTTCCTATATTTTATGTTTCAGTTGTTTCAGGAGGGAGGATATATCTGTTTCCTGTTACTCTACCTTGTTAGAAACTAAAGTCAGCCCTGTGTATTTGAGCAAAACATACTGAAGACATAAAATACACAAAAACATGGGGTGAGGGGATGAGGAAGAGTATGCCAGAGACGATGTAGACATTCTTAAGAAAGGTTGTATTTTAGGTAAACTGGTGTTAGACAAAACAATTTGCTTTTAACTTTTCATTTAAGCCTTTTTTTTTTTTTTTTTTTTTCTGTCTGAAAATGGGAATAGCATTCCTAGAAACAGGCAAGGGTTAACTAGGACTTCAGTTCAAAACTTTCCAAATTCATTGCCATTAAGTCAATTCTGACTCATACTGATTCCCATAGGGTTCTGAATAAATCTTTATGAAAGCAGATTGCCTCATCTTTCTCCTGCAGAGCCTCTGGTAGATTCAAACCACTAACATTTTGGCTAGTAATCAAATGCCTTAACCACTGCACAACCAGTGCTGTTTAGGACTTCAGTTAGCACGTGATAAAAAGCAGTCTACCCTCATAGTGAGTAAGCGCTGCATTCTTCAGGTCTCTCTCAAATAGGGCTCAAGAGGTAGATGTCAGTTTCATAGTGAGTCACTTAGAACTTTTCATTTATCGAATCTGTAGATTAGACTATAGTATAGAAAGGATTGCAGCATACTAATAACCCAAAGAAATTAAATTATAAAATTTCATACAAGCATAACCTTTTTTAAATTTTGTAAATAACTTCAGAGTGTTCAGACTAAATCTAGGTTATCTTCAACACCACAGAAGATACTAACGAAATTCTTCTGGTTTTTGGTTTCCAGAGACACAATATTAGTTAAATTCAATCTTCTAGAAAAATGCAAAAGGTGTCCACAGGCCACTACTTCATTTCCTTCCTGGACAAGCTTCTGTGCACAGGAGCCATGACAGTTACTCAGTCACTATTACTACAAATGGGCATTCAACAATTGCTCTATTAGAACTTTTGGCTACATGGTAGAGATTCTACTATAACTGAGACATTCCTCACATATCTCTCTCCTTTCCAAACCCATAGGGAGGTAAGCCTGCCAAGTATGCCCGATAAGACTGCTTCTTAGAACGATACAGGAGAAATTCTTATATTACTCAAGTATTTTTGAGAGTCATATTTAAATAAATAAACAGCTATAGTAAGTCTAAGTGTTACTTCACTTCTTCCTTCATCAGTTATGAGCAGTCAATTTACAGACATTCAATACCTCTCCCTAAATGGTTGCCCACCATCTGTACTTACTCACGTTGGCCAGTAATGAGGGAACTACTTCAGAGCTGCTTTACTGAACTCTCTGATCTAATGTCTTCTTCACCCACATCTTTTTTTTTTTTTTTTTTCTTCTCTCAAAGAAACTGTGCATATCTGTACAGTCTTATTTCTTCTTTCTCTCACCTTTCTCCTGTGGCTACCACTTGTAATTCTACCTCACAAAATCTCTCTTTCTTTGAGGTCCATAAATATTTTTATAATCTTTCCTTTCCTTCTTCCTTGTTTTTCTACTCATATGCGTTATCTCAGGAATTTTTTTTTTTTTTTTTTTGGTCTGTTTCACTCATTCTCTTCCTCTCATTTGCAGGATAAACGTCTCTAACTGCTTTTGTAAACATAAGTAATATACTATTCCACCAAAGAAAATGAAAGCCACACTTTTGAATTGAATAAAGAGAATGCATTGTCACCTCTAAAACAGTGGTTTTTAACTTTTTGAGGCTTTACAGATGGTTTTGAGCATTACTGAAAACTAATGTCACTCCCTTCCTACTAATTATGTATAATTTTTCATGGCTTTAAGGACTCTATCTGAAGTTCACCACATATATTTCTACTATAAAACAATCACAGTTTATTTAATAATTGTAGTTATTAAATTTACTTTTGGAGTGCTCCAAGTCTCTGTTAGAATTTCAACAGAAATTTCCATCTGTCATGTTAAATCTGGTTTTCCCAAAATACTAGATTAAATAGAAATTGTCACTTTTATTTTATATTACTCTAGTGCCCTGAGTCAATGGGATAACACCTCCTAAGTTTTTTGTTTTTTGTTTTTTGTGTGTGTGATTTGAGAGAAATTTTACAGAGCAAATTCACGTTCTATACAGCAGTTCACATATACTTTGTCTCATGACATTGACCACAATTTACCACAATGCAACAGCTCCCCTCCCACTTCCTTCTGATAGTTACCTCTTCCCTGTGTCCATCCCTCCATGCACTCCTGCCCCCTGAGCTGTCTTCCTGTGCAAAAACAAACCCTCTTTCTCCCATGATTGTTCTCTCTGAGGAGTGTATCTACCTCAAGTAAATATTCAACTCATGCCTGTCTTTTGTTTGGCTAGAAGCCACAGGTGTGGGTTCAATTCCAGACTTGAAGGGCAGCTAGGGGCCATAGTCTCAGTGGTTCCACCAGGCTCTATTGGACCAGCAAAACTGGTCTCCCCCCCTTTTTTTTCCCTTCCAAATGATTTTGAGTTTTGTCCCACGTTGTTCTCCCTCTCTATCCAGGATCTCCCACATAGATCTCCTTCTAAGTGGTTGACATTGGTAGCTGGGCACCATCTTGTTCTTCTGGTCTCATAGTCGGATAGGCTACAGATCAGATGGTATATCAGTCGCTAGGACTAATTGTTTCCATGAATTTTTGGTTTTCTTTATTCTTCTTTGCTCTGGATGAGGAGAGACCCATTGTGGCATCCAGATGGCAGCTTGCCAACTTTTAAGATCCCAGTTACTACTCGCCAAAGTGGGAACACCCTCTAAGTTTGGTGATATAGTTCCTAGGACATTTAACTTCTAACCAGAAATCTGGTGGTTCAAACCCACCAGCCACTCTTCAGAAGGAAGACTGGGCAATCTTCTTCTGTAGAGATAAATCAAAAACCAAACTCACTGCCATTGAGTTGGATTCAACTCATAATGATCCCTCCTTGAGTTTCTGAGGCAGTATCACTATGGAAGTAGATTGCCCAACCTTCCTTCCAAGCAGTGGCTAGTGGGTTTGAACCTCCAGCCTTCTGGTTAGCAGTCAAACTCCTTAGGCACTAAGCCTCCAGAGGACCTTGGAAACCCAAGGAGGGGTCACTATGAGTCAGAACTGACTCAACAGCAGTGAGTTTGGTTTTATGTTTTGTTAATTTTTAAAACCACTGTTCACAAGTGAACAGTCAGTCATAAGCCAGCTTGTTGCAAGTTGAGGATGTTCTGCATCTATTATACGGCCATTTATGCAAATTTCTCTTGGTGCTTGCCCCTGTGTGACTAATGACTGTGGGGAATGATGTAGAGTGGTCAAGAAGGGAGTGCATAGGCATGCCTGAAAAGTAGAACACATTGAGGAGCATCACGCATTTAAATCCTAAAACTCTAGGCAAAATGATTCAGAGTGCAACAATAAATGAATGACTTCCTTTGATGAAATAAAGTACAGATTTGCTAAGGTTTTGGCACTGAAAAGCTCTAGCACAACAGGAAAAAAAAAAAGCTTGTATAATTTCACAGATTCTGGAATCTTTTCTTTCCATATCATCACTAGCCCTGGAGAGAGTTAGTCTCATCTTCCTGGGCCCTCTAAATTAATTTACATCAAACTTTTTTTCTGATCCTTACATAAGCAAACATTTCTCATGGCCACAGCTTATTTTCTCAAATACCACAGGCAACTGACAAATAGGCCTTACAAGTT
This sequence comes from Orycteropus afer afer, assembly GCF_000298275.1. Classification (NCBI taxonomy): domain Eukaryota; kingdom Metazoa; phylum Chordata; class Mammalia; order Tubulidentata; family Orycteropodidae; genus Orycteropus; species Orycteropus afer. Next base: position 2,987,125 of record NW_006921682.1, on the reverse strand, counting down.
TCAAGTTTCTTCTTTACACGATCTCACCTCCAATCTTATCAACTGAGGATATTAAGACACTAACCTAGCTGAGTCTCGGCTTTGTTTCAGTTTAAACACACAACCAATGAAAAATATAATCCTTGTAATAACAGAAGGTCATTGCAAAAATATTTTCCAAAAAAAAGAGATTCTTGCTGTTGTTGTTGTTGTTAGGTGTCATCAAGTCAGTTCCTGTGCTATAGGTTTATAAGTTGTTATCACTGAGGAAGGTGAGGGAAAGGTACATGGAATTCTTTAGTTTTTCAATTGTTTTTGAAATTGTTTTTTTTTTTTTAAAAAAAAAAAAACCCTAAGCCAACAGTAAAACCAAAATCAAACCAAACTTACTGCCTTTGAGTTGGATCCGACTTATAGTGACCCTTCCTTAAGTATCTGAGGTGGTATCACTCTGGACGTAGATTACCCAATCATCCTTCCAAGGAGTGGCTGGTGGATTTGAACCATCTGCCTTCTGGTTAGCAGTCAAATGCCTTAAGCACTATGCCACCACAAGATATTTTATATATTCTTGCACATGCCCTATCTACTTTAAATTGCATAAAATCTAATAGGTACTAAACTCAAAAAAAAAAAAAAAAAAAAAGCTATTTGATTGCTTATAGAGTCTTCAGAGAATCAGATTCTGAGAATATGCAACCAGACATAAAGTCCAAATGACGTTACAAATCTTATCCTGTAACAACATCACTGCTGCTGCTACTGAATACACTAAAGCTTCCAGCATTGGGATCACAGATCTTGGACACCTGATATTATCCACAAGCATTGCTGTCACTGTAGCCTCTGCTCCACTGGTCCCCAAAAGAACTTCTGAAGAGTCCCTGTTTCTTTATAGGAGTAGTTTCTCACTCTATACATCTGTATCTGTGGTGTCAGATACATAGAACATAAGACGTGGAAGCTAACTCTAGCTGTGAAGGATGATGAGAATGTGATTATCAGCACTTTCAGCTTTCATAGTGAAAAGCAAGCTGTGCATCAAAACGTGGATGATTTTCCTACACATAGTAAGGAGCACAAAAGCATGGTATCATCAAAAAGAATGACAATGATCTATTGAAAATTGTAAATAGAAACATGGTAATTTCCACATCATTCTTCTGCTAAGGTCAACTGAGATAAATTCTTACCCTAATGAGATGGTAGTCCTGGATTTAGGAGGTAGCCATCAGTGATTTCAATAGCCCATGGCACAGCAGCAGGCAACGTGGATGACTCAGGGGTGGATAAGGGAAAATTTCCTTTTTTTTCCCCCAAAATGTATTCAAGGAAGGAGTTGATTCTTAAGGGGAAGGAAATTAATACTTGAGTTATGTGTTTGTATGTGTGTGTGATAGAGAGATAGAGAGAATAAAATGCTGGATAGGAAAGTTATTTTCTCACCTTAATAACAAATTAATCAAATCTCCAGCACAGAAAATCCGCCTTAATTCAATACTTTTCTTTGGCTATATGGATAATTACAGGTATACACAGAAAATAGTAAGACATGATATGGGTAGAAATTAGGACATATGGAAGAAAGAAGAGTGAAGACAGAATCAGCCTAACTAAGGGGCTAAGACGTAAAGAGAGGAATAAATAAATCAATGATGGCAGAAATAAGTCAAAAATCATTGAAAGGATAGTGTTTATTTTACAAATACAAATGGGTTATATGAAAATTATTCCAGCTTAGTAGTATAGAAAGACAAAGTAGAAGTCTAAGTCTCACTGAGTTTTATGAGAATCATGCACACATTCAGTCAACTTTCAATCCTTAATCCAAAAAATTATATAACTTAGTACAAATCCTCTGATAACAGAGTATTTAATGAGGAATATACTATCATTAATCTTTCTAGAATAAACTACTTGAAAAATTGCTTGTCTTATTTAAATTACCCAAATAATTGAACTTCACCAAAATACTCTCAAACCATCATTGCTATGCACTGTCAAGTAATTAATATTGTGCCACTACT
>NW_006921682.1:2983887-2984634 GCF_000298275.1 Orycteropus afer afer | reverse complement strand
CTCATATGCCTGTCTTTTGTTTGGCTGGAAGCCACAAGTGTGGGTTCAATTCCAGACCTGAAGGGCATCTAGGGGCCATAGTCTCAGTGGTTCCAGCAGGCTCTGTCAGACCAGCAAAACTTGCCCCTCCCCCCTTTTTTTTCTCCATATGATTTAGAGTTTTATTCCACATTGTTCTCCCTCTCTATCCAGGATCTCCTACATAGATCCCCTTGCAAGTGGATGACAGTGGTAGCCAGGCACCATCTAGTTCTTCTTGTCTCATAGTCATATAGGCTGCAGATCGGATGGTGTTACCAGTCGCTAGGAATAATTGCTTCCATGAATTTTTGGTTTTCTTCATTCTTCTTTGCTCTGGACGAGGAGAGACCCATCATTGCATCTAGATGGCAGCTGGCTAGCTTTTAAGATCCCAGTCACTACTCGCCAAAGTAGGTGGAGGAACAATGTTTTGTATAGTATGTTATGCCAATTGAGCTTGATGTCCCCTGCGATTATGGTCCCGAGCTCAACGATTCCACTACTCGTTCCCTTTGGGTAGCTGTCTGTGACCAAGCAATGACCACAATCTCTCCACATCCTCGCCAGCATTTATTTTCTGTCTTGTTGAACTTCACGACTAGTGCTGGAGCAAGATGGTATCTCATTGTAGCTCTGGTAGCATAGTGGTTAAGGCACTTGACTGCTAACCAGAAGGCTGGCGGTTCAAACCCACCAGCCACTCCTCAGAAGGAAGATGGGACAATC
>NW_006921682.1:2952820-2983787 GCF_000298275.1 Orycteropus afer afer | reverse complement strand
ATTCTTCTGCTAGTTGGGGTTTAGTCCACTTCTATATCCTTCCCTTCATGGCTCAGGGATCCCAGATTATCTTCTGTGTCTGTGTTCATTGGTTCCCCTTTTCTTTGTTGAAGAGGGTCTGTGCAGTCTTTCTGCATAGTCCACCATCTTACCGTGGGTCTCTTGTCTTCTCCTTCTGAGACTAAAGATTCTGCTTTAATATCAAATGGAAACCAAAACCAAACTCACTGCCATCAAGTCATTTCCAGCTAATAGCAATCCACATTGGCTTCCCAAAGTGGTAAATCTTTTTGGAAGTAGATTGCCTCATCTTCCTCCCATGGAGCAGCTAGTGGGTTTGAATCATCAATTTCTTGCTGACAGTCAAATGGCTTAGGCACTATGCCAACAGAGTTCCTGAAGAAATTATAAGAGATCTACATAAATGGAAGAACATATCATGCACATGGATAGGAAAATTGAAAATTATGAAAGTGTCAATACTATCTAGAGAAATCTATATATTTAATGCAGTCCCAATCCAGATTCCATCAACATTCTTTAAAGACATGGAAAAAAACAAGTGTTAATAATTTTATGTAAAAAAGAAAGAGATCTGGGATATGCAAAGCACTATTGCAGAAGAAAAACAAGAAGAACTAAGTAAGATGTTGCACATTCCTGGATCTCAAAACCTACCATACAGCCACAGTAGTCAAAACAGCCTAGTACTGGTACAATGGCAAATGCATAGACCAGGGGAACAGAACTAAGAATGCAGAAATAGATCCACCCACCTGTGGGTAGCTGATCTTTGACAAAGGGCCGGATTCCATTAAATGGGGAAGAGATAGTCTCTTTCACAAATGCTGCTGGCAAAACTGGATATCGATTTGCAGAAAAATGAAACAAGATCCATACCTCACACCATACACAAACATTAACCCCAGATGTATCAAAAACTTAAATACAAAATGTAAAACTATAAAGTTCATCAAAGAAAAAATAAAGGCAAACTTAGGGGCCCTACTTTATGGCATTAATAGACTACCAAACGTAAGTAAAGATGCACAAACAGCAGACGATAAACTGGACCTTCTAAAAATTAAATTCTTATGTGCATCAAAAGACTTCTCCAAAAGAGCAAAAAGAGAAGCTACAGATTGGGGGAAAAAAAAATATTTGGCAATGTTTTGGTTACCTAGTGCAGCTCTCACAGGAATATACCACAAATTGGACAGCTTTAACAAACAGGAGTTTATTCTCTTACATTTTGGAGGCTTTAAATCTGAGTGCAAAGCACCAGGCTCTAGGGGCTGGGTGAAAGCCCTTCAATCTTGGGTTTCGGCTCTGCCTCCCACTCCCAGCCCACTGAAACTGGAGGCCTTTCTTCACTCAGCTGCTGGCCACTGAGGATGACAAGCTCAGGGTCAACAAGTAACAAGGCACACTCCTGATATTACCAAACCACAAAGCAGGCCATTAATTCAAGTCCATTAAAAGTCCAAAGATCGGTAGAGCATGACATGCTGCTGAACAATGACTCAGTTACATGCAGGGTTCAAGTATGCCATAAGCTAGAGACCATTCCCCAAGTTTTCTGCTTATATACAGGAAGCAGACCACATCCCTAAGGCTACTACTCAGCTGTTCACAGTAGACTCCACCACGGAATTGATTACCAGTCTTATCACGGGGAATACTACATCCAGCTGCCTAGCCACTCAACCAGGCCAAGCCAAGTTGATACACAAACTTAACTACCACAGGCAATGACATATCTGAAAATGGACTTATTTCTAAAATTTATAGAAAACCCCAACAACTCAACATCAAAAAGATAATAAATCTAATTTAAAAATGGGCAGAAGATGTGAACAGACATTTCACCAAAGAAGATAATCAGAAGACCAACAAGCACATTAAGAAATGTTCATGATCACTAGAGAAATGCAAATTAAAACAACAATGAGATACTATCTCACCCCATAACTAATAGCAAAGTTCAACAAGAAGGAAAATAACAAATGCTGGTGAGGATGTAGAGAGATTGGGACTCTCATACACTGCTGATGGAACTGTAAAATGATACAACCACTGTGGAAATCGGTATGGTGATTTCTTAAAAGTTGGAAATAGAAATACCATTTGATCCAGCAATCCCATTGTTGTTGTTGTTGTTGTTGTTGTTGTTATTTGCCGTCGAGTTGCCCCCGACTCATAGCGACCCCTCTTTGGGTTTCCGAGGCAGTATCACTACGGAAGTAGGATTGCCCAACCTTCCTTCCGAGGAGTGGCTGGTGGGTTTGAACCGCCAGCCTTCTGGTTAGCAGTCAAGCTAAAGAAGCAACAGCCAGATAACATACTACACAAAACATTGTTCCACCTCCTACATTGGCGAGTAGCAACTGGGATCTTAAAAGCTTGCAAGCAGCCATCTAGATGCAACTATGGGTCTCTCCTCGTCCAGAGCAAAGAAAAATTAAGAAAACTAAGGATTTATGGAAACAATTAGTCCTCACGACTGGTACACCATCTGATCTGTAGCCTATACAATTGTGAGACCAGAACTACATGGTGCCCAAATACCATTGTCAACCACTCAGAGGGGGATCTTTGTAGGAGATCCTGGATAGAGAGGGAGAACAATGTGGAACAAAACTCAAAATCATTTGAGAAAAAAAAATGGGGGGGACCACTTTTGCTGGTTTGATAGAGCCTGGTGGAACCACTGAGACTATGGTCCCTAGCTGCCCTTCAGGTCTGGGATTTAACCCACACCTGTGGTTTCCAGCCAAACAAGAGATAGGCATATGAGTTGAACATGTACCTGAGGTGGATACACTTCTTGGAGAGAACAATCATGGAGAAAGAATGGCTTTTTATGCACAGGGAGACAGTTCAGGAGGCAGGAGTGCATGGAGGAAGTGGGAGGGGAGCTGTTGCATTGGGGTAAATTGTAATCAATGTCATGAGACAATGTGTGTGTGAACTGTTGTATGGAAAGTGAATTTGCTCTGTAAACTTTCACCCAAATCACGATTTAAAAAAAAAACAAAAAAAACTATTTCAAACAAACAAACAAAAAAGAAATGATAGCCAGGACATGAATAGGTATATGTGGGTCCATGTTTATTGCAGCACTATCCACAATAGCAAAGAGATGAAAACAACTTAAGTGCCCATCAGCAGAGGAATAGACAACCAAACTATGGTACATACACTCAGTGAAATAGTATGAACACTAAAGAACACTGTAGAACCTTCAAAACACCTCATAACATGGATGGACTTGGAGGACATTATCTGAGTGAAATAAGTCAATCACAGATGGACAAATATTGCATTAGTCCACTATTGTAAAAAGTCAAAGAAAGGTTTTCATGGGGATGGAAACTTTGTTGGTTACCAGGGATGGGAGTACAGGTGAGAGAAAATTGCTAGCCAGGTGAAAAATAAATATTGATTTGGGTGAAGAGAAAGGCAATCTACCAAAAGTGAGTGGCCAACACAGTAGCACTAAGGAAAAGGAAGACACAGATCAGTGCACATGAGGTAGACAACAAAGATAAACACTTTTACATAAATAATACTACATTATCAATAGTACTAAACATTCATCTACGAGCGGATACATAGGTAGACAGGATGAATGATCAGGTATGTTTAGGCAAAAGGGAATATACTTATGACCACATATAAGTTTGGCGGATGATATTCCTACATACGTATTTGTATGTGCTATTAAAAAAAAAAAAACAGCCAAACTCACTGCCGTCAAGTTAGTTCCAACTCATAGCGACCCCTCCTTGGGTTTCTGAGGTGGTATCTCTACAGAAGTAGATTGCTCCATCTTCCTTCTGAGGAGTGGTTGGTGTGTTTGAACTGCCAACCTTCTGGTTAGCAGTCAAATGCCTTACATACTACTCCACCAGAGCTCCCTGTATGTGCTATAAAAATGTCTATATATATAATAGAGCTAACAGGAGGCAAAGTTACAACTTCTTATCTGCAACCAGTCACACTTACGGTGCCAGTTGTTTGGCACATAGGCTCATGACCATGGTGACAGGGGACAACATCGAGCTCAATTGGTGTAACATACTACACAAAAACAATGTTCTACACCCTACTTTGTTGAGTAGCGACTAGGGTCTAAAAAGCTGGCAAGCAGTCATCAAGATCCAACAATTGGTCTCTCTTCATCCAGAGCAAAGAAGAATGAGAAAACCAAAGAGCCAAGGAAACAATCAGTCTAAGGGATTTGTGGACCCTGGAAACCTCCACCTACATGACCCTGAGACCAGAAGAATTAGATGGTGCGTGGTTACCATTGCCAACTGCTGAGAAAGGGATCAGTGTAGGAGATCCTGGGAGAAAAACATGGAACAAAACTCAAAATCATAAAAAAGACCCAGGTTTATTGGTCTGATAGAGCTTGATGAAACCCCCAAAACTGTGGCCCCTAGTCACCCCTTTGGCCTGGAATTGAACTCACTCTAATGGCTTCTAGCCAAACAGACAGGTAAGCATTTATACCAGGTAGGTACACTACTTAAAACAATCAACCATGGAGATCAGGACAATATTTGCACAAGGAGATAGTTCAGAGGGCAGGAGAAAAGAGAAAATGATACAGGTCAAAGGTAAACACAGGAAGGAAGTGGAAAGAGAGCTGTTACATTATGGGGATTGCAGAAAACTGTCACAAAACAAAATGTATATGAACTATTGTATGGAAAATGAATTTACTCTGCAAACTTTCACCCAAATCACAATTTAAAATATCAATAGATAAATAAGATCGTCTACTCAGAGGCACCTAACAACAACTAAATCCGAGATTATGTCATCTTAAGATCTTTAACTTAATTACATGTGCAAAAACTTTTTCTAAACAAAATCACATTCACAGATTCCAGGGATAAGGATTTAGACATATATTTTGGGCTACTACCATTCAACTAAGTACAAAAAAAATTAAAATAAAAAAAATCACTGCCATCAAGTCAATTCTGACTCATGGTGACCATTCCTTTGGTTTCTGAGGCAGTATCTCTATGGAAGTAGATTGCTCAGTCAGATATGTATAGGTAACCAAAAATTTAGCAAAAGTACAGCAAGTATAAGACTCCAGATCTTAATATGGCAACAGGCCTGGTTCTTATTGACTCGGGAAATGACTAAATTTCATTGATAGTGAAAAAGGAGGAGTCAGTAATTTGGTGTCACTAGTCTAGTAAATCATAATTAGAGGAGCACTTGAAAAATACAGAAAAACTTAAAACAATAAAATAAACATCGCATAGCTCATCACACAAAGATGAAAGACACATCATTGTATTTTGGTATATATTCTTCTGAGGGCAATGGTGGTTCAGTGGTGGAATTATTGCCATCCAGGCAGGAGACCCGGTTCAATGCCCAGTCAATGCCCTTCATGTATAGTCATACCCATCTGTCAGTGGAGGCTGGAGTGTTTCTGTCATGCTGAGCAGGTTTCAGTGGAGCTTCCAGATTAAGTCAAACTACAAAGAAAAACTGGGTGGTCTGCTTCTAAAAATCAGTCAGTGAAAACCTTCTGGACGACAACAGTCTGATCTGCAACTAACTGGGCAGCATTTTGTTCCACTGTGCCATGATTTAGGGGTCAATTTGACAGCAGCTAACAATAACATATTCTTTTAGTACATTTAATTTTATAAATTTATGCACACATAACAATATTAGAAAAATAGAAAAAGTCTATTTTATGGTTGTGTTAGTCTCGGTTCTCTAGAGAAGCAAAACCAGTATAAAGACGTAGAAAGAAAAAAATTTACTTCCAGGAAATGGCTCATGCAATTATGAGGAAGTGGCTCATGCAATTGTGGCTGACAAGTCCCAAACTGGTGGGTCAGATGACGAGTTGAAGACCACTGCTGGCTCACATAGCTGTAGAGCCTGGCAAGCCCAAAATCTTCAGGTCAGGTAGGTGGACGGATGCTCTTCTAGCTTATGTCCCAAGATTGAAGGGTCAAGATAACACAGGCTTTGCCAGAACATCCATTTATGCACTGGATGCAGGCCATACCTCCAAGGAAACTCCTCTTACAACTGATCATGAAATGGGAGAAGTTTACATAGTGTCTGCCAAACCACTGAGTACCATAGCCTAGCCAAACTGACACATAACATTAACTATCACAATAATGTTTATTATTGTGTAAGCAATACCCGTGTTATGAACATACAGGTTAGGTACAGTGCAGAGTTATGAACCAAGCCCCATAAAGCCTATTACACTGAAAATTTGAGGTATATACAGTGGTTGTTCGTAACAAACTGATGCTACTTTGCAATGTGCATAAAAACATTATTTCATTGTTACTACTGCATTATTATGTTAAAAATGTTTTTCATTTTTTTTAAGAGCTTGTTTTACTTTCAACGTTATGTGTACATTTAGTTTCACTCCCCATTTAGCATGTCCAAACCTAACTCAGTCTCCTCCCCTCCCTAGTCTGTAACCCTCCTCCTGTGCCCCTCACATTATGCACTCCTGTTTGTCCAGCATTTCCTCAATTTGAATGTTGGTCCTCTGATGCCCTGCAGTCTATTGCTCCAAGGGATGTATTACCATAGAGTATGTGGGTGTGTCATCCTGGGTTGAGTGGTCTGCATGTACATCTTGTTAACTATTGGGCTGACAGCCAGCGCCTTGGAGTGCATTTTATTCCAGGCATAGAATGTATTCCAGGGCCATAGTATTGGGGGTCTCATCAGACTTCACCTGACCAGTAATTCTGGTCATTATTTGGTTTTTGGATTTTGTTCCATGTTTTTCCTCCCACTCTATCCAGGATCTCCATATTTGATCCTTTCCTGAGTGGTTGGCATTTGTAGCTGGGCACCATCTAGTTCTTCTGGTCTTGAGAGCCATTGTATCCTAGGGCTGATTGCATCCAAAATGTCCTTCTTGTGTGTGTGTGTGTGTGTTCTTCTTTGCTTCTGATGCTAGGAGACCATTACCTGCATCTTAGATGGCCACTTGAAAGCTTTTAAGACTCCAGTCACTACTCACCAATGTAGGATGTGGAACAAGGCTTTTATGTATTTTGTTGTGCCAACTGAGTCTGGTGTCCCCCAGTACTATGGTCCTGAGATGGTAAATCTATTGGAACTCTCTCCCATAGTGTCTGGATGTCTGTGAGGGATTACTCTGTTTCTCTCTTCTACTGTTTCTGTAAGGATTGCAGGTATTTTGTACCATATGTCTGTGCAAGATTAGCATCAGCTGAATCTATCCTTGGTCTAGAGTATACTCCTGTTCACTGACACCCATCTGATCCTCTCAGGTGTTTATGTGTTAATTTGTAGCCTGGTGTTTGGTGTTAATGGTAATGCAGTATTGTGGACACATTGTTTGGTATTTGCATCCGTTGTCTCTCTCATATGTGCACAATTTGGTGTCCTCCCATTTCCTAATGTTATCATGATGCTCACAAACCCTTCCCATATATCCCTCCCCTTACCCATGTCAGCATTTGGGCCCCAACTAGCCTGAAATTAATCCCTCTCCTTCCCTCCCCATCCTGGTAACCTACAAAGTGAGTTCCCTTTCCCAAGCAAACCCTTCTTTGTCTTTTTAGGATAATGGGCTCATACAGTACTTGTCTTTCTGCAACTGACTTATTCCACTCAGCATAATATTCTCTAGGTTCATCTACGTTGTGAGATGATTCACATATCCCTCATTGTTCTTTAATGTAGCATAGCATTCCATTGTGCTTGTACCATAATTTGGTTATCCACTAATCTGTTGATGGGCATTTAGGCTGTTTCCATCTCTTTGCTATAGTGAATTGTGCTGCAACAAACATAGGTGTACACATGTCTGTTCGTGCACTATCTCTCACCTCTTTAGGATATATTCCTTATAAAGGAATTGTTGGGTCAAACGGTACTTCTATTTTCAGTATTTTAAGGAAATGCCATACAGTTTGCCACAATGGTTGTACCATTTTACAATCCCACCAGAAGTGCACAAGAGTTCCAATCTCTCCGCAACCTTGCCAGCATTTGTTGTTTTCTGACCTGTTGAAATTTGCTATTATTGCTGGGGTGAGATGATATTTCATTGTTATTTTGATTTGCATCTCTCTAATGGTTAATGATCACAAGCAATTTCTCGTGTGTTTTAATGTAGCTTAAAATGTTTCTTTAATGTTTTTTTTATATGTAGAAAGTACACTATATAGTATATACTAAAATAAACATTTCACTACCTGACATTAGATATGAACTGGACCTAATTGCTTTGACTTACATACAAATTTGACTTAAAATTGACTTAGGAAGAAACTCATTCATAATCCAAGGACTGCCTACAATTGCTTATTTAATTATCTCCCCTGCCAGGAAGACAGGTAGAGGTACAATATCTTGCTTCCCATGGTATTGCTAGTACTGCTTATAATACCCAGCATGAGGAAATAGATCTTTTATAATAATGAATACTTTCATGACTTTTGATAAATATTGCCAAATTGCCCTTGTGGCAGATTGTGCCAATTAAAAAACTCACAAGCAATTACGAGAGGTTCATTTCCCTTCTCTCTCAACAAAACTGCATCTTATCATTTTAAAGAATCTTGGCTACTTTGAAGGCATTAAATTATCTCTCATTTTCTATATTTGCATTTTTATGCTATTAAGCTTGAATAATTTGCATATGGTCCATTTGTATTTGCAAAACAAATAATGTCATTTCAGTGATTTTGCCTCAATTCTCCCATCACTAATATTATTTATTGCCCCTATAAAAACTGAGTTAATAGTCCTGTTTGTTCCTTTGTCAACCTCCTGTGACACTCTGCAAACGATGACACTCTTAGTGTCATATCGTTTTGCTCACTTGAGTTGAAACATCACGCATTCTGAACATCTAGTCTGTGCACAGCATAGGGGGATTCTTCCTGTCTTTCAAGTTAGTCATAATAGAATTTAAAGAAAAATCCTCAGTAGGAAAATCATGGGTCCTGACGGTAGACATATTTTTACTTTTCTACTGACTTATTAGTGACCTTACACGAGATAATCAACTCCAAAGTGCTTCAATTTTCTCATTTACAAAATAGGAGAAATAAGACAAATTTGTTTTGGAAAGTCGCAGCAAAGCCAAAATCATTTAAAAAAAAATACGTGAAGGCACTTATATAAATGTAGGTTATTGTTATTCTTGCTACTATTTTTCTTGGGAATAAGTATTACATCTATCATATGTCTCAAGGCAAATTGGCAAAGACAGTTTCTTTGTCAAGGCTAAAAATAAAATGCAAGATAGACTTGGGTGGCCCAGGAGAGTGTATATGGCTACTGAGGTTTGTACTTTCTAAGAAACCTAATAAAGCTAAATAAGAACTTACCCCACTGACACCTTAATGTCATTCTCAGTCGTAACCCAATTTACTCTACTTGTCTTCCTACAGAAACACTCTCAACTGCCTCTGAAGGGTTATTTGAACATAGGGGCATTGATTGACATGAAAAAGAAGCCTAGAGCTGAGGAAAAGTAGTAGGAGGGAATTCTAAATGAGCTAGAACAATTGCAAGCCTAGTTTCCTGTTTAAAAAAATTTCAGAGGGCAAAAAGAGAAATGTCATGCATCCAGTCTTCTACATGCTTTACACAATTCAGACAAATGCTGCTAACTCAATAATTCCTGCCATTCATTTTCTTACCTTTCAGGGAAATACATAAATGTATTAAACAGTGTTTCATAGCTTCTCAAAATACTTCAGAGCAGGTATGTTTATTTCATAATCACTTCAGAATATAAGTATGTGTCACTTAATGTCATGATGCATTCTGTGAAATAGGGCATTATGTGATTTGGACATGTGAAAACCGTATTAAAACCCTATGGAACCTGCTTCTAGTCGTCTTTGTCACCAGTGCTGCCACCACTGCAGCTACTGCCAACTGCTGCTGCTAGAACTGCCACAAAGCCTGGAGGAACTGGCAGCAGCAGGAGGAGCAGAGCACAAGAAACACATGGGAGGGAGTGGAGTATGCCCTGCCCAGCCTGTTGTTCTGCCAGCTGGAACGGCACGAGCAACCTGGCTGGCCAACCACCACCATGGTCCAAGAGCCTGTGCCCAGAACCATGTCCTCTGCTTCATCTGCCTGTATCCCACCTGTGGTCCAATGTTACAAGGGTCTGAATTTGGGGCCTTTAAAACCATTACAAAACAAAACCAAACTCAGTGACGTCGAGTCGATTCCAACTCATAGCAACTCCTCCTTGGGTTTCCATGGTGGTATCTCTATGGAAATAATAATAAACAAAAGAAGAATTATTTTCCCTTTTGAAAAATAAAAAAAAACGAAAACCTTATGGGACAACAGGTGTATGTGCAGTCAGGCATTGTCCAACTATCTTTAAGCCACATGTACCAAAAAAACCTCATTGCCATCTCGTCGATTCTGCTCATAGAGACCTCTATTGGGTTTCCAAGTCTGTAAAATTGTTACAGACACAAACTGCCTCATCTTTCTTCCATGCAGTGGCTGGTGAGTTTGAACCACTGATCATTTGGTTACCAGCCAAATGTCTTAACCACTACACCACCAGAACTTATCCATGTACTTAAATACATCTTGAAATATTTTTAGAAAGATGAAAATAGTATTCTGAAATCATTCTGTGATACGCATTTCTCCTTATTGAAGGAAGATGGTATGTATCACTGAAGGAAGATTTTAGACTATAATCAGGAAGGACCATCTAGCTCAGTGTTCTCAAATTATGCTCCTCAGACCCTAGAGTCCTATTAGCTATTTTAAATGCTTCAAAAAGCATAATGTAAACATCATGTTTATATTTCATTAGAGTATCCCAGTGATCTTAAAGTTATTTCATTACATCGCTTTCAGTTGGACCTTTTTAACCACATAATACCAGATAGTTCATGTTCATCACACACTCTTTTGGGCAGGTATAATTTCTTACAGTAAATATGAATAGTCACTATTTCATAGACAAAAATTTAAAAATTGGTGAGTGAATGACTCAATTGTTCTTATTGGATAAAGGGTTAGGAAAAACAGTCTATCTAGATCACTGATGTAGTAGATGAGGAAAATTAGTGAGTTAGTGCACAGTCTGGAATTAGTACTTGGGTCTCCTGTCTCCTACTCCAACACATTTACCCTTCAAGCAAAACTAAGTATTTAAATGGAATTGAAAAGGGTTTGTCTAAATAATAGTAATAAATAAATAAAATCCTCCAGTCTTTCATTTACACATTCAACAGACAGTTATAAGCTTCCTACTGTGTATATGTTATGGCCAAAGGCTCCGTTTAAATCTTCATTTCTCTGGGTGTTTTTGCTAATCATCTCAGTCATAAACAAACTCTAAAAACTCCTAAAACATTGAGCATTACTACTACAGATGATGACACTTTATCATATACAGCTTAATATTGTAATTATACATATCTAAGTGTTTTGGTCCTGCCAACATTTCTGACCTTATATCTGCTGTGTGGTAAATTACCTGGTATGGCTTTTCTAGCCATAAGTCTTTGTAAACTCTGTGGTGCAATTTGCTGTGAGCAACTGTAAATTGTAAAAGTTATCCACCTGGGGTATTTCTGTTGGGCGTGGCACAAAGCAATGTTCTGGGAGGTTTGGTCTCTCTCAGGTGCTTAGTATTCTGTTGTTATGATTGGTTAGTCTGGCCACTCTGCCAGGCTCAAAAGGAGGCCTCCTAGAGGTGAAATTCTCTCTGACTACTGGGTGAGAAGGACATACTACTGAGAAGAAACACGCTGCTGAAAGAGAAGAAATGTGCTGCTGGGAAAGAGACACAAGAGACACACATTGCTGAGAGAGATACCTAGGGACATGCATTGCTGGGAGAGAGACTGTGAGAGACAGTGGGCTGAGAGAGAGACTGAGCGATTTTCCTGAACTTGAATTGTAATCTGGTGCTTCCCTAATAAACCCTGTAATCTGTGAGTTCTGTGTGGCCACTGCAGTAAATTATCGAACCCAGGATGAGAGGTGGTGGGTGCTTTGGGAGGAACGGTTAGTGAAAGGGCTAGAGGGAGGCAGCATGTCTGGCCTTTCAGGAATAGGCCTTGGGCTACTGACAGTGATTCTGTCTTCCTCTTGTGCGGTTAGAGGAGCTCAAAAGATGTGGCCTCCATGCCTTTTTAGCAATATCCTACAACCCCACCATATTCTTTCAACCTTCAGCCCACAAATAAGTGATTTGACATTCTTAATTATCTCATTTCAATTCTGTTTTGGTTACTTTGTGCTGCTCTAGCAGAAAAACCACAGTTGGATGGCTTTAGCAAACAAGAGTTTATTCTCTTATGGTTTTGGAGGTAAGAAATCCAAATTCCAAGTGCCAAGCTCTAAGGGTTGGATGAAAGCCCCCCAACCTTGGGCTTCAGCTCTGCACCTTTTACTCCTGGCCCAATGAGGCTAGAGGCTTTTCTTCACTCAGGCAGCTGCTGGCTGCTGAGGTTGACAAACCCAAAGTTGACAAGTAAAAAGGCACAGTCCCAAGATTATAAAACAACAATGGCAGGCCATTAGTTCATGTCCAGAGAAAGTTCCAGGGTGGACAGAGCATGGCAGGCTGCTGAATGAATTCTCAGCTACATGCAGGGTCCAAGCATGCCAAAAAGCTAAAGGCCTTTCTCAAAGCTGTTCCTTAAATACTGAAAACAGACCACATCCCTAAGGCAGCAACTCTGGAATTCCAATAGATTCCACTATAGAGTTGATTACCAATCTCACTGTGGGGAATAACTACATCCAACTTCCCAGCCTCTCAAAACCAGGCCCAGCCAAGTTGACACATAACCTTAACTATCACAATTCCTATCTTCTTGCCTTTGTCTCTCTTGTTCTTCCTTCCTGGTCTTTCACCCTCTTTGTTTTCTCAGATTTATCTCCTCCAGCAATCCTTTCTTTGTACATTACTCAATCCCCTAATTCCTCTACCTTTCCAATGGGCCTGACAAGAGACAGAGGTGTCTAGTAGGTTTCATAGAGTCCAGGAACCCAGAGGCAGATTTTCTCTTACCACTATCACTCTTACCATTATCAGATTTTCTCTTACCATTATCATTATCATGAGTGAAGTTGGAGGATAGGGACAATAGGTCATATACCAGAGGTAAATCTAGAAGTCAAAATTGAAATAAATAGAAAATTGGGTACTAATTACAAGGGACTAGACAGAGAAGAGGAACCAAGGAAGAGAGCTGGAGTGAATGGAAAATTTTAAATCCAAGAGGAGCAGTAGTATAGTGAGGAAATAATGAATACCATTAGGTAATATCTTAAAGAACCCCTGGAAATGATTCTTTAGTTTCCAGTATGAGTAGCATTGTTGAAATGGAGAAGAAATAAACAGTATGTGTTCCTTTTCTGTCCTCCTTCCAAGATCTAGATTAGGATATAATAATCCTACACCAGTTTGGGGAATGCTAGAATTGCCTCAAGAAATCTCTAAAACCACAATTTTCTCCTCAATATTGGCTATCTTTTGTGGAATGAGAGATACCAGCAGGTTTAGGGAAATACATAGAAGTAAGTTCTAGCTTCTGAGACAGAGGGAATGGGGCCTCTCCAGGGGTGTTAATGCAGTAAATTGTATTAGGCAACGTTTGCAATACTGAAGCAGGTCACCAGTGGAATTTTGATGGCAGAGAGTCTTCACAAATATAATTTTAAGCTATTGCTTTTCTGTGGTATTGATCTAAAATGTAGAGGGATCTGTGTTAATCTGTTGCACTATGAATAAATTAAATAGCATGGCACTCTCACAGGATTAACTTGTCAGAATTCTACTCCATTAAGTAAATTGGATGAAAAGGATGAAAATGTTCATGACTCTGAGGAGCCACTATCATTTTCACTGAAAATATTTTCAGTTCATACCAAAACTCAACAAGTACTAGTACTTTCAATGGGCATAGTCCTCTAGTTCAGTCCATATCTGATATTAATAGCATCCCTCACTTTCACAACATGCTTGTGATTCTTCAAGTAAATCTGTTGCCAGGGAGTTGATCTGCTGTATTTGATAACTCAACAGTGATAGTCAGAAAGACACTTGATTTTCTATAAACATGTAGTACTTCAAACGATTCCCAGTAAAACCAATATACAAATTGGGAGCCAAAAATGGAGAGAGGGATTTAGTAGTCCATGAAGGTAAAAGATCTCTTTCATGACCAATCATAAGTATGAGTTTTAGGAGATTTCAACTTGGCACTCATGTCTATCAGCTGTGCTCTGCATTGACAGAAGAGCATAAATGTTCTATGTGATAAATTGTATAGCTACATGCCAGACAAGGAGTGGATGAGAATCTAAGAGACTATCTAAAAACATTTCCCAGAGGAAAGGCAGATATGCTGGTGGATGGAAGGGTGAATCCCATAGAGGTTGTAACCTACTAAAGAGACAGAGCATCCCTTATGCCAATGATATTTAATCTTGGCGAGCTCTGGTAGCATAGTGGCTAAAGCACTTGACTGCTAACCAGAAGGCTGGTGGTTCAAACTCACCAGCCACTCCTCGGAAGGAAGGTTGGGCAATCCTACTTCTGTAGTGATACTGCCTCGGAAACCCAAGGAGGGGTCGCTATGAGTCAGGGCCGACTCGATGGCACATAACAACAACAACAACAACACACATTAGTAAAATCTAGAGAGCTCTTATAAATTCTAACACCCAAGCCAAAACCCAGAAGGATTAAAACAGAATCTCCATAAAGAACCAACATCAATATTTTTAAAATATCTTAGGTATTTCTCCATGAAACCATGCTTGAGAAACTTTGTGTTATCTAGGTCTTATCTATTTAGTGTATGAAACTGTAGGTCAGGATGTATTGACTTGAAGGACAGTTGAAGGTCAAGCTAGAAAACAAACCCTATGTTGGAGATGAGTTCAAGGTCACTGTTCCAAGAATAAGGAGCTCTGGTGGCACTGAAGGATCCTCTCCTAGAGGCTTCAGGGGGAACATGGCCTTGCCAACATCTTGATTTTAGACTTCTAGTTGCTATGGGTCAGAATATATTCAATGGCATATAACAACAACAATTGTTGAACAAGAGTCATCACAAAGCCAATATGCTAAGTCTAAGAGAGGGTATTGTTTGTTTGCTTGTCTGTTTGCCTGTCTGCCTGTCTGTTTCTTTGTTTAGCCCCATCCTTCAAGAAAATCCCTATGAAAACACTAGGTGAACAAAAGCTAAAGAAACATAGATATTAGTCTTGACACCTGACAAGGATTTGAAAAGAAATAAACAGCTTGCAAAAGAGAATAAGCAAACAGATTTCAACAACTGAAAAACAAAACAAAACTATAGAATCTACTTTCCAGAGTGATCATATTATAATATCCAAATATCCAGTTTTCGATACATACAATAAGACAGAAGAAAAAGAAGGTATAGCTCATTCAAAGAACAAAATAAATTGAGAGAAATTGCCCCATAGATATTGCATTTTAAACAATTGTATTAAATATACTTAATTTGGTGAAAGAACATATGGACAAAGAACTAAAGAAAATCAGAAAAATGATTGTATTGTATCCTTCTAAAAGCTAAATTGAAGTACTAACCTCAGTAACTTTGAATGCAACCTTATTTCAAAATAAGATATTTTCAGATGCAATCAAGTTAAGATGAAGTCATTAGAGTGGGTCCCTAATCTTATGACAAGTATCTTTACAAGAAACAAAATTGAAGGCACAAACACAGAGGAGAAAGCCTTGCACAGACAGTGACTAGTTATGCTGCTACAAGCCAAGAAATACCTCAATGCCTGGAACCACCAAAGGCTAGAAGAATCTTCTCCTAGAGGCTGCAGAGGGAATATGGCCCTAGCAACATCTATATTTTAGACTTCTAGCCTGTCAGACTGGTGATATAGTGCCTAAGGCATTTAACTGCTAACCATAAGGCTGATGGCTCAAACTCACCAGCCACCCCTTGGAGGGAAGATTGAGCAATCTACTTCTGTAGCAATATCACCTCTGAAACCCAAGGTGGGGTCATCATGAGTTAGATCCAACTCGATGGCAGTGAGTTTGTTTTTCTCTTTTTTTAGCCTTCAGAACTGTGAGGAAAAAAAAAAAAATCTGTTATGTCACCCAGTTTTCGGTATTTTGTTAAAGCAGCCCTAAGAAACTAATACAATAGTGTATGCACAAAATGATAATATCAATAAAGAGAAAAATTGTATAAAGGAACTGAAAAGTAGAATAACTAAAATGAAAAGTTCACTGGAAGGTTCAACATCAGCTTTAAACAGACAGAAAAGAGAATCAGTAAACTTGAAGATACCAAACCAAACCAAACCCACTACCATCGAGTCTCTTTTGACTCATAGCAACCCCTACAGGGTTTCTGAGGTGGCAAATATTTATGGAAGTATGTTGCCCAGTCTTCCTTCCATGGAATGGCTAGTGGATTCGAACCACCAATCTTCTGGTTATCAGTCAAATGTCTTAGGCATTGCACCACCAGAACTCCTTGAAGATAGGACTGTTGAAATTATCCAATCTGAGGAGCAGAATGAAAAAAATGAAAACAATAGTAAATAGAAACTAAGGAACCTGTAAGTAACCATCAAGAAGATCAACATACAATTATGTGAGTTCCAAAAGGAGAAGAGGGAAAGAAGGTACAGAAAGAATATTTGAAGAAATAATGGCCAAAATGGCTCAAACTTGATGAAAGATGTGCATTTACACATCCAAAAATCTCAACAAACTGCAAGTAGGATAAACTCAAAGAGATCCACATTGAGACTTCACAATAAAACTGGCAAAAGACAAAGAAAGAATCTTGAAGAAACAAGAGACAAATGGTTTGTCACATGTAAGGGAACCTCAATAAGACTAATATCTGTTATCTGATATTAGAAACTGTAGAGATCAGAAAGCAGTGGGATGGCATATCTAAAATGATTTTTTGGGGGGAACTATTAACTAAAAATTCTACATCCAGCAAAACAATCCTTCAAAAAATGAGGGAGAAATGAAGATATTCCCAGGTAAACAAAAACTGAAGGAGTTCACTTGGCTGCTAACCAGAAGGCAGGTGGTTCAAACCCACCAGCCACTCCTCAGAAGGAAGACTGGGCAATCTACTTCCATAGTGATACTGCCTAGGAAACCCAAGGAGGGGTTGCTATGAGTTGGGTCCGATTCGACAGAACGTAACAACAACAGATGCTCCTAAAATGAGTGCTAAATAACATACCTCAGGTTGGAAGGAAAGACAATGAGAAACTGTTATGGGTTAAATTATGTTCTTCAAAAAAATTGTGTTGTAAATCCTAAGCTTTATACCTATTATTAAGGAGCCCTAGTGGCACATGGTTTGAAGTGCTTGGCTACTCACTGAAAATCAGTGGTTCCAATCCACTAGCCACTTCATGCAAGAAAAGTGAAGCAGTCTGCTTCTTCCTTGGAAACCCTATAGGTAGTTCTGCTCTATCCTATAAGATTCCTATGAGTTGGAAATGACTTGATGGCTATGTTGTTGTTATTGTTGTTTGCCATCAAGTCGGACCCGCCTCATAGCGACCCCTTCTTGGGTTTCTGAGACAGTACCACTATGGAAGTAGATTGCCCCATCTTCCTTCCGAGGAGTGGCTGGTGGGTTTGAACCACCAGCCTTCTGGTTAGCAGTCAAGTGCCTTAGGTACTATGCCACCAGAGTACCCCACTTGATGGCTATGGGTTATATCTATTCTTAAAATCCGACTTGGGAATAAGTGTTTTTTGTTATGTTAATGAAGAAATATTAGTGTAGGGTGTATCTTGAATCAATTTTTGAGATATAAAAGAATAGATTAAGCATACAAGCAAGCATAAATGGAGAGGAAAATCTATGCCACATGATCACCAGAGAAGATAGAGGGAGCCTTCCCTTAGAGCCAGTGCCCTAAATTCATACTTCTGGCCCCATAAACTGTGAGAAAAGTTACTTCTTTTTGTTAAAGCCCCTCACTTATGGTATTTCCATTATAGCATAACTAGGTAACTTAGACAGAGAGTAACTCAAAGTCATATGAAGAAATAAACATCTCCAGTAAAGATAACTACATGGGAAATTATAAAAGCCAGTATTAATGAATTTTTAACTTATAATATTTCCAAAGATGAAATATGTTCAACATATCCTGTCTTTGTATGCAGGTGTCACAAGAACATGTGCAGTTATGCCAGCAGAAAGTACACATTCCAAATACAATTGGTCATTCCTTCATTTGACTTCTTATAACATTTTTTGTTTGTTTCCTTACCCTGGTACCTATCATATTTGTATCATCATTGTTTAATGCCTTTCTTCTCTACTGGGCTAGAAGATATGTTTTTTAATCAGAGACCACTATTTAATATTTTTGCTTTCCTATCCAATTTACTAAATATTTGTTGAATAAATGAACTTTATTTATTCACATATCTTTCAAATACAGCATTAGCAACCTTCTTTCTCCTCTGCCATTTATAAAGAAATTAGAATCTCTTAGATCAAGAGTACAAAAGAAATAATGTAGGCATTTCTTATTGAGCTCTCTAGGAAAACAAGAAAAACCCTTTCCTTCAATTAAGTAACTTGGCTTCTCTAAGGGGAATGAATATCCTGTATCAGAAGAGGGAGATATTATGTCCAAACCAGACTATACAAGTCCAAAGGCTAAATACTACAAAGAAAGATATTTTACCTCCAAGCTATGAATTATAATTCATTTACAGGAAACAAGTTGGCATTTTGTTTCAAACGTGCTCTAAAAGATTATCTATCTAAGGGGGGAGGTGACTACATGATGTAAATGAGAGTGAAAAGAGGAGTGATTCTAGATTCAAATGTTTCCCGAGAGTGCCTCAGCCCTAACCAAGTTGTATTGGTTTTCTGTCAAATAAAACTAATGTGTGTTTATAAAAAGAATGACCTGTTTACCTGGTTACTCTTGTTAAATTCAATTGTTTTAATAAAAAGAGATTTTGTGTGTAGAATAAAACCTGCTGATATGTATTTCAATCAGCTGAAGTTCACTCTACTCATTCATTCATTCAATATTTGTTGAGCATTCATCATGAGCCATATTCTTACACACTTACATAACTAAACTCAAATAGTCACTATACTTTGAAATGTTTTCTTAAATATCATTTCACAGAAGATTGACAGGTAGACTAGAATTAGGTAGGACACAATGCAAGAATTAATTAATTCAATCATTCATTCAACAAATATATGTAAGAACCTACCATGGGTCATGTGCTATATTAAATGACAAGGATATAGCAGTGGAGAAGATAAGCCTGACCTTAATGGAGTTTATTGCTTAGTGTGAGCAGAGAGGAGAGAAGGCAGAAATTAAGAAAAAGAACCACCAAAGCAAAAAATACAAACTTTGATAAGTGCAATGAAGGAAAAGAACAGGGCATTTTTGAGCTAACAAAGGAGAAACTAATTCAGATTGGGTGGTCAGGAAAGATCACAATATGGAAGAACCGGTTAAACTGAGATGTGAGAATAATATGGCACATGTAGGGAAGAGATAAATAGAGCAAGACTGAAGACTTATATGCATTGCCATCAAATGGATTCATTATTAACCCTAAAGGACAGAGTGGAACTGCCCTTGGGGTTTATAAAACTATAATCTTTATGGAAGCAGAAGGCCACATCTTTCTCCCACAGAGTGGCTAGTAGGTTTGAACTTCAGACCTTTTATTTAGCAGCTGAGCACTTAACCACTGTCTCCTGATGACTCACAGAGAGTAGAAATACGGCCAGTCACACTGTATCTTCAAGTTGAATGAAGAAAGCAGGATTAAGTTTATCCTAAACAGGGTTCAAGTGAGAATCAGGAGTCAAGCCCAATTCAGGACTTGATTTTCAGAGAGAATCAAGCCATAGAAAAACATAAGGCAGGGTGAGAAACCAACTCTAGTTACAGATTCAGTGAGCTTTTGTTTGACTAGAAATTTGAAGCAATAGACAACTCTCTGGTCTTGTTCCATAAGTATTTTCTCTCATTAGTCTCTGTTTTAACTTCAAAGTGACCAAATCTATTAAGAACACTTTGATAGCCCATGTATAAAGCCCTGTCTTAATCAACCTAAAAATCCTTAGAACCCATGTTGGCTAAAAGGGTTGTAATCTCTCTGCAGATTTGAAGTCCAGTTGAAGAACTAAAGTTCCCTGTGGAGTGGGAAAGGCTGATCTTCATGTTCCCTGGATTCTTCCCCATTATCTTCCTTTGAAATCCAACATTAGTGTTTCTTTTGGCTCTCTAACATCTCCTTCAGGGGTTCTTGATAGATTATCAGTAGGGCACTTGATTTAGTCCTATCAAACTCAAGGAAAGGAAGCTTTGAGTGCTAAAATTTCAAAATGCTAAGGTAACATAAATATTACAAGCCCACAGAATGGGATATCAGGTACCAGCATATTTCAATAAGGATTATTTTAAAGCACTCTGTACAAACAAATGGGTGACATTGGAGGTATTTGTATGAGGAGAAGGAGAAATTTAATGTATTTAAATACACTCTTTTTGGCTTAACTAAGCACAGAAGCATATTCACTCATGCTATATTTAGGCAGTAGGTTTCCATGTTTAAGGAATTATGAATTATTGAAAAGCACTTTGCTAAGTTGGGCAGCAATGCCTGAGCCATAGTCTGAATCAGATCTTTAAACTTCTAATATTTCTTCAGTGTAACCCTCTATGAAAGAGTGCTCAGGAGACATCAGAACAATGATAATGAAGATTTTGCAATTAAAATACCAAACCAGGTGAAATGGTAAAATACAAAAGAAGTGAGACTTGTGTTTTGATTTCAATTCTATCACTTAAAACCCATGAGGCCTTGAGTAGCATTTAATTTCTCTGAGTCTTATTTTCCTAATTTCTAAAGTGGATAAAACAGTATCTCCATTCCTAGGCTATACATACTTCCATGTCCAATTCAGAAGATTCAGAGATGAGTAACCCATCATACCTGCTCTCTAGGTGATTTATCAAATGTGTCCTCAAGGACTGGCAGGTGCTTAAACCTGGAAGTTTGCTTTTCCAGGACTCTCTCTTCACTATTTCTTTCTTGACTTGTGCGAGTCCATCTTTAGTTCTAGATTATGACTTGAAATATTTTCTGCTGCTCCTATGAATCCCACATCACCTTTACTTCTTGGTGCAGAGATTCTGTCCCTTCTATTGTCCAGAAGAATTTTGGGAAAGCAAGTAGCTACCAGCCTACCAACTCTCTCCTAGCTCCACCCACAGGGAAGTTTGACACTTTTTTCTTCTTATCTGAATTTGCCAAGTTGGGAGTCAGACCTACTCAGCTCTACCTTCCAGATATTAGGAGGGGTCACACCTAAGCTCCCAGATGTTTTTTGTATTCTCAAACTAAGTAAAAGTAATTTAAGCATTGAAGATATGGTACTTATATTTTCTTTAGAAGATTCTGCATATGGGGATTTTTCTTATACTTCCTTTTGTACTTGATTTCCACCATATTGGTGTCTCGTTCCAACATCCTATAACAGACAAAAAGAACCCTTCCCGATTTACCTCTATAGTAGGTAAGAAAATAATACCGTTAGTGCCATGGCATTCCGATTTATACTCCTGTTCTGTAAGTGTAATTTTTTCCAAGCTAGTACACAAATTGTGCTATTGAAGGTTGCTGTGAAACTGACTTTAAAGGCAAGGAAGTTCAATGAAGAACTGGGCCAGGGTCAGGTATGTTTTCATGTCTGTCACAGAAGAAACTATGTCCTTGATTATATCTTTGCCATGTCCTAAATATAAAAATGATATTTGATCAATGTGAAAAATGTTAGAAAGGACTCAATTTTAGGATCATAGTTTTAAGTACATGGTCTTTCATTCAAAAAAACTAGACTTTCCTTCTTTCTTTGCCTCTTCAGTTTTATACACATTGACTTCAACAATTCTACTTTCAATATCAGCAACATCTGGTCCTGGAAATAAATAAATAAATAAATAAATAAATTCCATCTAAATATGGGTAAGCTTGTAGAAACTTGTAGATCTAACTACCATGCTACAGAAAATACATGTAACTGAAGAAAATGTGAAAGGACACTAACTAAATTGAGATGTGAGAAAGTTTGCAGGATGAAAGACTAGGATTCTCCAGCAAAAAAAAAAAAAAGGTCAAGAGTAAAAAGATATAGCTAGAAAAGGACCTATAAACTGAAAAACATATTAAGGGCAGTGAGTTTGAGTTTGTTTTTCCTATCAACTAATTTTAGAAGCCCTGGTAGTGTAGTTATTAAAACATTCAACTGCTAACCAAAATGTCTGTTTAAAATCACCAGGCACTCCACAGGAGAAGGATGAGGCAGTCTTTCTCTGTAAAGAGTTACAGCCTTGGAAACCCTATGGGGAAGTTCTACTCTGTCCTATAGGGTTGTATGATTTGGAATCTATTTGATGGCAATAGATTTGGGGAGTTTTTTTTTGTTGTTTATATTTTATCAACCAATTGTAACATTTTATACAGACTTATTTATATCTTGAGTAAAACAGACTGCAAAAACAATTTGTGAGACAATCAGAGAACTTTGAACACTGGATATTACATGATATTAATATTTTAAATATGATAATATATTTAAGATTATGTTTTTAGGAAAGTCTTTATCTTTTAAGATCCATACTGATATATGCAAAATTGTACAGTGTTTGAGATTTACTTCATAATAGCGCAGTGATGGGTTAGGAGTAATAAGGTTAAAGAGAAAACGAGATTGGTCATGACTTGATAATTATTAAAGCTGGATGATGATACAAGAAGGCTTATTAAAATACTTTCTGATTTTTATATACATTTGAAAATTTCCATATTAAAGTGCTTTTTTTTAATCAGCTGAATAATTTACAAACCAGATGACTGAATAAACATTTTATCATTTCAACTAGTTATATTAATGTAATGTAGACCTAGTGTGAGTGAACTGTTCAATTTGTTCTTTCCTTTACTTGGCAAGGGCATAAAAACAAAAAGGCCCAGATGTGAGCTGCTAATGGAAGGCCTGCAATGTTAACATACCACGGAAGTTATTTGCTTTGTGCTAGACTACAAAGTGAGTGGAAAAAAATGCATAACATTCCCCTTTGATTTGACAGGGAAGGTTGCTTTCTTCATTGGAAGAGGGACTCGGGAAAAATGTAGCATAATGATCCAGTCGTGGAAGTATGATGGCTTCGCTATTGTTCTTCAGGTACCTGTGAGAAAGTATAATGGATCCTGAACGCTATGGGGAGAAAACTGTACCTAAGATTCATTAGAACACTATTGAAAATAACTATTGAAAACAGAACAGAGACAGGGAGAGAGAACTTCAGTAGTTTCTGTAACATTCTATGTCTTTTAAAAAACATACAAATATGATGAGAGATTAGCATTGTTCTATGTGTCAAGGTTAGGAGCATTTGTTATATTTTTCACCATTTTCCTATATGTTTGAATATTTTATTATAAATAATATACATTAGGTTTTCCTAAATTTGCTTTTACATGTAGTTTGAGAACTGGAACAGTAAATATAATCAGCCCAATTTTGCTCTCATGAAGCCAGGGTTGACAATATTGTGGGAAGCCTCTTTTTCTCCCTCCCTTTACCCCACTCCACAATATTAACTATACTGATCAAAAAGAAAACAAAGCTGTAATCATATTACTAAATGCCATGTCTTAAAATACAAACACTGTCCAGGGATTAAGATGCTAGTTGCCACTCAACTCTTAGTTCTATGCTCCACCTCATTTGCTCCAATCATAGGGACTATTGACTTCTTAGGGGCCATGAAGTGAAATGTCCATATATCCAGATGTACACCAAGCATTACCTGCAGACTGAATAAATAATACACCTTACAAATATATGTGTTACCATTTTTCATATGTAAATAGACAATGCTGGGATTAATAAAATACAAACTTGTTGAAAAGATAACAGAATTCAAAATGTCTTTTGGTAATCATATATTTTCTCAATCAATAGATTAATAAAAGTATAAAATCCATCATAAGTATTGTCAAAATTTGGAAATCCCTCCAAATCATCTGGAGAAGATACAACTCATTCTTTTTGTTATTTTTGTTATTAGGTGCCATTGAGTCACCTCCAATTCATAGTAACCTTATCCACAGCAAAATGAAACACTATCCAGTCCAGAGCCATCCTCACAATCCTTGCTAAGCTTGAGCCCATTACTGCAGCCCCTATGTCAATCCATCTAGTTGAGAGTCTTCCCCTTCTTCACTGACCCTCTATTTTACGAAGCATGATATACTTCTCTATGGAACGGTCCTTCCTGACAACATGTCTAAAGTAGATGAAATAAATTCTGGCCATTCTCCCTTCCAAGGAGCATTATGCCTGCACATCTTCTAGAACAGATTTGTTCCTTCTTCTGGCAGTCCTTAGTGTCCTCAGTATTCTTCAACAAAAATCACAATTCAAAGACATCAACTTTTCTTCAGTCTTCCTTATTCTTTGACCACCTTCCACATGCATATGAGATAATTGAAAATACTATGGCTTAGGCCAGATGCACCTGAGTCTTCAAAGTGAACTCTTTGTTCTTTAACACTTTAAAGATGCCTTTTGCAGAAGATTTTCCTAGTACAGAATAACATCTGATTTCCTGACTGCTGCTTCCATGGATATTAACTTTGGATCCAAGAAAAATGAAATCCCTGACAACTTCAATATTTTCTTCATTTATCATGATGTTGTTTATTGGTCTGGTTGTGAGGATTTTTGTATTCTTTATGTTAAGGTATAATCCATGTTGAAGACTGTAATCTTTGATCTTCATCAATAAGTGCTTCAAGTACTCATCACTTTCAGCAAGCAAGGTTGTGCCATCTGCACATTGCAGATTGTTAACAGCTCTTCCTTCAGTTTTGATGCCGCATTCTTCTTCATATAGTCCAGCTTCTCGGATTACTTGCACATTACTACAGAATAATTACATATACCCTTCCTGATATTAAACCATACAGTACCCTCTTGTTTTATTCACACAACATCCTCTTGGTCTATGTACAGTTTCCTCTTGAGAATAATTAAGTGTTCTGGAATTTCCATTATTTGCAATGTTATCCAGAATTTGTTATGATCTACACAGTCAAATGCCTTTGCATACTCAATAAAACACAGGTATATATTTCTGGTATTCTTTGCTTTCAGACAAGATCTATCTGACTTCAGCAATAATATCCCTCATTCCATGTCCTCTTCTGAATCCAACTTGCATTTCTGGAAATTCCCTGTCAATATACTGCTGCAAAAGAAGTCAAAACTGGACTAAGGGAACTGATGAAAAACAAGTCTCTGGAAACTGACAGAATATCCATTGAGATGTTTCAACAAATGGACACTGCTCTGGAGGCACTCACTCAGCTATGCCAAGAGATTTGGAAGACAGCTACCTGGCCAACTGACTATAAGAGATCCATATTTGTGCCCATTCCAAAGAAAGATGATCTCACAGAATGTGGAAATTATCAAACAATATCATTAATATCACACACAAGTAAAATCTTACTGAACATAATTCAAAAATGGTTGCAGCAGTATATTGACAAAGAACTTCCAGAAATGCAAGCTGGACTCAGAAGGGGACATAGAGCAAGGGATATCATAGCTGATGTCATATAGATCTTGGCTCAAAGCAAAAAATACCGGAAAGATGTTTAGTTGTGTTTTAGTGACTACACAAAGGCATTTGATTGTGTAGGTCATAACACAGTGTGGATAACATTCAGAAGAATAGGAATTCCAGAACACTTAATTGCACACATGAGGAACCTCTGCATAGACCAGGAGGCTACCATTCAAGCAGAACAAGGGGATACTGCATGGTTTAAAATCAGAAAGGGAGTGTGTCAGAGCTGTACCCTTCCACCACAGTTATTCAATCTGTATGGTGAGCAAATAATCCAAGAAGCTGGACTATATGAAGAAGAACATGCCATCTCGATGGGAGGAAGGCTTATTAACAACCTGAGGTATACAGACAATACAACTTTACTTGCTGAAGTAAGGATGACTTGGAGCACTTACTAATGAAGATTAAAGACTACAGTCTAAAAAGAAAACAAAAATTCTCACAACTGGGCCAATAAGCTGCATCATGATAGATGGAGAAAAGATTGAAATCGTCAAAGACTTCATATTACTTGGTTTTACAATCAGCACCAATGGAAACAACAGTCAAGATATCAGACTTTTATATAGCACTGGGTTAATCTGATGTGAAGGACCTCTTTCAAGTGCTGAAGAGCAAAGATATCTAAGGTGCACCTGACACAATCCATGGTATTTTCAATTGCCTCATATGCATGTGAGAGCTGGACAATGAATAGAGAAGACCGAAGAAGAGTTGATGCTTTTGAGTTGTGATGTTGGTGAAGAATGCTGAAAGTATTGTAGACTGCTAAAAGAACTAACAAATCTCTCCTGGACAAAGTGCAGCTGGAATGCTCCTTGGAAGTGAGGATGGTCAGACTTTGCCTCACCTACCTCAGTCATGTTGTTTGAAAGACGATTCTCTGGAAAAGGATGTCATGCTTGGTAAAGGGGAGCATTGAAGAAAGAGTGGAAGGCCCTTGACAAGATGGATTGACAGTGGCTACAGCCATTGGCTCAGGTATAGTAGGGATTGTGAGGCAGGCACAGGACCAGGTAGTGTTTTGTTCTGTTGTACATAAGGTCACTATGAGTAGGAGACAACTTGATGGCACATAACAACAACAACAACATACTACTGCAACCATTTCTGAATTATCTTCAGCAAGATTTTGTTTGTGATATTATGCTATTGTTCGATAATTCCCACATTCCGTTGGATCACCTTTTTTTGGAATGGGCACAAATATCAATTGCTTCAAGTCAGTTGATCAGGTGCCTGTCTTCCAAATTTTTTGGCATAAACAAGTAAGGGCCTCCAGTGCTGCATCTGTTTGTTGAAACATCTCAATGGGTATTCCATCAATTCCTGGAGCCTTGTTTTCTCACCAATTCCTTCAGTGCAGCTTGGACTTCTTCCTGAAATAGTTGGAACAATACTATTGTTTCTTGATCATGTGCTGCTTCCTGAAATAGTTGGATATTGATCAATTGTTTTTGACACAGTGACTCTATGCGTTCCTTCCATATTCTTCTGATGCTTCCTGTGTAGTTCAATATTTTGCCTGTAGAATCCTTGAATATATCAACTCAAGGCTTGAATTTTTTATTCAGTTCTTTTAGCTTGACAAATTCTGAGAGTATTCTTCCCTTTTGGTTTTCTAACTCCAGGCCTTTGCACACATTTTTGTTGCTGTTATTGGACACATAATACCCCATGGTGGTACTACAGTATAGTCATTCTTATCATATGTGAGCTTTGTCTTTGTTTCCAGTCATTGGCCACTACAAATAATGCTACAATAAACTTCCATTGTCATATGACCTTATAAATGTGCACTTTGATGTATATGAGGTAAGAGTAGAATTGTTGAGTTGAAAGGAAATTGTATTTTAGGCTTTCATAGATATTGTCATATTATCTTCTGGAAAGGCTGCAACACTGCAATCCCACACATATTGTACTAGGAAACCCCTTGCCATCAAGTTAATTCAAACTCATAGTGACACTGTGAGGCAGAATGGAACTGCCCAATAGGGTTTCCAAGTGTGTAAATCTTCATGGAACCATGGAGTGGCTGGTGGGTTTTAACCACCGACCTTTCAGACACTTAACACAGAATCACCAGGGCTACTCAAACAAAGTACAGGAGAATGCTTTTTCCTACATCCTCATGAGTGATAAGGTTTTTAGCTCTTTTTAATGCTTCCAATTCAATGGATAAAAACCGATATTTTATTGTTATTTTCACTTGAG
Source organism: Orycteropus afer afer (assembly GCF_000298275.1). NCBI lineage: Eukaryota > Metazoa > Chordata > Mammalia > Tubulidentata > Orycteropodidae > Orycteropus > Orycteropus afer. The sequence goes on along the minus strand of NW_006921682.1, from coordinate 2,955,833 downwards.
TTTCTCTTAATACTAGTGAAATTGAGCATTAGATTTGTTTTTCTATGAATTCTTTATTGAAATCCTATCTGCATTTTCTATTTGTTGTCTGTCTTTTTCTTGTTCCTCTGTAAATATATAGAAATACATATATTTATATATGAAAAACCAAATTCACTGCCATGAAGTCAATTCTGACTCAAGCAATCCCCACTGGGTTTCCAAGACTGGAAACCTTTATGCAAGCAGACTGCTTCATGTTTCTTCCATGGAGAAGCTGGTGGGTTTGAACCAGTAATTTTTTAATTAAGCAGCCAAATGCCTTAACCATTAAACCACCAGAGCTCTGGAAGTAGATTGCCCAACCTTCCTTTTGAAGAGTGGCTGGTAGGTTTGAACCACAAGCCTTTGGTTAGCAATCAAATGCCTTAGGCACTACACCACCAGAGCTCTCTATATTATATATATATGTGTATACACACAAACACACACACATATATATGTAAATTATAAATATATATATATATATATACACACACACACACATATATATATAAACATATATATAAAAATCTCTGCCATTGAGTCAGATCTGATCCATAGTGACCCCTCCTTGGGTTTTCAAGGCAGTATCATTATGAAAGTAGATGGCCCATCTTCCTTCCAGGGAGTGGCTGGTGGGTTTGAAACTCCAGGTTTCTGGTTAGCAATCAAATGCCATAGGCACTATGCCACAATAGGTTATATATATATATTTATACACAGACACACATATATATGTGTGTATATATATGTATATATGTATATATGTATGTGTGTGTAAATATATATAGATGTTATTATATGCTGTACACATATATGTTATAGAATATGTTGTTGTTATGTGCCATCGAGTCGGACTTGACTCATAGTGTTTCTGAGGCAGTATCACTACAGAAGTAGATTGCCCAAACTTCCTTCTGATGAGTGGCTGGTGGGTTTGAACTGCCAGCCTTCTGGTTAGCAGTCAAGTGCCTTAGGCACTATGCTACCAGAGCTTATAAATGTATTATACACATATAACAGAAATTGTCCCAAATCTGATGTTGCTCCCTCCTACCTCTTAAGTCACTCTTTATCATATTAATCATTTATTTTCTTCAATTTCCATTATTGAAAATTATTTTGTTAGTTACTTATATCTTATTTATCCTTTTCAATATAACATAAGTTCCATGAAAGCAGAAAGCTTTCTCTCATCTGTTTCTCCTTCAACTCAAACAGCGAAGGCCTAACACATGGTAGGCCCTCAACAATATTTGTTGAATGAATGAGGAATAAAGTCTTATTCAAATATTCAAAAAAATTGATGCTTAATTCAAGATACTAGTAGAAATGTCATAATTTTGGGAAGCATACACTCAAAATTTCTGGAACTATCTTAATTATTCTTTTCCCTTAATTATACATCCACGTTAGACCATGTGTCCAGAGTTGGATTCATAGGCATATATATGTATGAATTGTGTATTAATTATATGTGATCCTAGATGAGAAAATAATGAATAATTCTTGGGGGATTATTAGGAGTGGAAACAACAAAAACTGTAATAGTAGAAGTTTGCCATAAAATAGAAAAGAAAGGCATGAAGACAGAATAATCTGATCAAAGACACAGGGTGAGAAATAAAGAGGCTTTTATGAGTGAGTAATCTGCTGATTAAAGAACATAACATACATTTCAAGATCTATCCTGAAATATAATGCTATCAGTGATAGAATAATATCCATATGCCTACGAGGAAGACCAGTTATTACTACTATGATTCAAATTTATCCACCAACCATTAAAACCAAAGATGAAGAAATTGAAGACTTTTACCAACTTCTACAGTCTGAAATTGACCAAACATGTAATCAAAATGCATTGATAACTACTGGTGATAAGAATGCAAAAGTTAGAAGCAAAGAAGCATTGGTAGTTTGAAAATTTGGCCTTGGTAAAATAAATGATGTCATAGATGGCATGACAGAATTTTAGAAGATCAATGACTTGTTCATTGCTACTACTTTTTTTTCAACATGTGACTATACACATGGACCTAGCCAGATGGAATACACAAGATCAAATTGACTACATCTGTAGAAAGAAGTGATGGAGAAGTTCAATATCATGATTCAGAACAAGGCCAGGGAAGCACTATAGAATAATCAATTGTTCATAAGCAAGTTCAAGTTGAACCTGAAAAAAATTAAAATAAGTCCACAAGAGCCATAATATGACCTTGATTATATCCCACTTGAGTTTAAAGATTATCTGAAGAATAGATTTGATGCATTGAACACCAATGACCTAAGACCAGATGAGTTGTGGGATGATATTAAGAACATCATAAATTGAGTTCTGGTAAGATGGAAGAATGGGCAGACAAACTACACAGACCCTCTTCAACAAAGAAAAGGGGAACCAATTAACAGAGATACAGAAAATAATCCTGGAGCCCTGAGCTTTGAAAGAAAGGATACAGAAGTGGACTAAACTCCAACTAGTAGAAGGACCTGCATGAAAACATCAAAAAAGCTGCCATCTGTCAGTGATCCTGACGGCATGGACACTTTGGATATTGCCAAGTGGTGTCAAACTTAAGAATTAACCTAAAAATTGGCTCTGCTAACCAGGGGCTACATGAAGGACTGCACTAGTGGCTAGTGAATAAAAGGGGAAGCAGTGAAGGGGAGATGGGCTGATCCATAGACTTTTGGCTGTCCAGAGGGCACAGCCACTTTGAATGTTTACAAGTGGTTTGACCATTTTGGATATTTAAATCAATCTCTCAGATTTCAGGTACCTCAGAATAGGCTCCACTTGGTTGAGACCGCAAGGACATTCCAGACATGAACAACTGGAAAGGTGTAATATTCCTTTTGTTACTCTTATACCCCACACCCTCTTGGTAAACAGATGTTTGGCCTTACCTCACTCCCACCCACCTTCTGGGCCAGTAGGAATTTCATCCATCCCAGTCTGTGTGCTCTGAAGGAGCCTGGGTGCCTT
>NW_006921682.1:2948779-2952720 GCF_000298275.1 Orycteropus afer afer | reverse complement strand
ATCTGTTTTAAAATTATTATTATTATATTTTCATCCTTTTATTATTTTTCTTTATTCTTCCCTTCTCAGGTTCTAGTTTTCAGCTTTTTCTCTTTTCCCTGTTCCTGGTTCCCATTTTATTTTTCTCATGGTTCTCTCCATTCCTTGTTTTTTGTTTTCCATATTTCCCATTTATTTTTGTTCATTAGTCTCCTACTCTACCTCTTTTGTCTTATTGTCCCCTCCACAGATATTGTGGGTTTTTTGTTTGTTTGTTTTCCTTTTTCTTTTCCTGGTGATTGTTCCTGTTTTGATGGGGTCTGTTTTTTTCTCCACTTGCTTTGGAATTTTTGATGGCTTTTGATTGTTGTTGTTGTCTAACTGAGTGGGAGATAGCATCTGTACCCATAGAATGCAACCATACCTGTACCTCCTGCAGCTCCACTTACTGAGTAAGAGCTACCACTTCCTTCTTCACCAGTTGGCCAATGATAAATGACCACCAAGAAAAACCTGACTCATCCTTAACAACTCTTCATAAACAGTTAACAGAGACACAAACACAACAATATCACAAAGTCTCATCACAGTCCACACAAAGAAGGAAGATAAGGCAGTAGAAAAAAGGAAGCAGGATATAGACCCAAAAAATATCCATGAGGAAGAAGCAGCTTTGGAAATCTTTGTTAAGGAATTCAAGAGAATTATACTTAGGTATCTTCAAGGGAATGAGAGACAGATCAAGGATAAAATTAAGGAAAACACAGACAAAACTCTAGAAGAATTTGGGAAGACAATACAAGAACAAAAAGACAAAATAAATGAAAAAGTAGAAATGATTCAAAACCTACAGATAGAAATCCAGAAGATTAAAACTAAATTTTCAGAAAGAGATAACATATTTCAAGGGCAGAGGAGTAGAATAGAATTAATGGAATATAGAATTAATGAGATTGAAGAAAAATACCTGAATATTCTTTGGAAAGAGATCAATCAGAAATAAGATCAAAACAAAATGAAGAAAGGCTAAAGTTCTTGTGGGATACCATCAAAAAGAATAACCTACGTAATTGGAAATCCAGAACAGGAAGAGAAAAAGAAATTCACTGAGAAAATTGTCCAAGATTTGTTAGAAGAGAATTTCCCTGATATGATGAAAGACGAGAATATGTCCATTCAGGAATTCCAACGAAGCCCAAACAAGATAGACCCCAAAAGTAAATCATCAATGTATCATCATCAAACTCATCAAAACAAAACACAAAGAAATATTCCTGAAAGCAGCATGGGAAAAACAAAAAGTTACCTGCAAATGACAAACAATAAGAATAAGCTCTGATTTATTAGCAGAAACCATGCAAGTGAGAAGGCAATGTGAATGGTATATATAAAACCCTGAAAGATAATAATTTCCAACCAAGAATTATATACCCAGCAAAATTGTCCCTCAAATATGATGATGAAATTGGGAGATTCCAGATAAACAGAAATTAAGGGAAATTATTAAAAGCAGACCAATCTTACAAGAGATACTAAAGGAAGTCCTTTGAACAGAGAATCAATAATGTTGTTGTTGTTGTTATTTGCCGTCGAGTCAGCCCCGACTCATAGCAACCCCTCCTTGGGTTTCCGAGGCAGTATCATTAAGGAAGTAGGATTACCCAACCTTCCTTCCGAGGAGTGGGTTTGAACCGCCAGCCTTCTGGTTAGCAGTCAAGTGCCTTAGGCACTATGCTACCAGAGCTCCTACAATCAATAATAACAAACAAAAACTGACCATTAATACGCATGAAAACATAACCCAGAAACCAACACAGCTACAGATGTATCCTAAGTAAAATAAGCTTATAAGATTGTAAACCGGGAACCAGAGACATCAACTGGCAAGTGAGAACAACTACAAACCAAAAAGAGGGAAAATACTGTGTAGTTACAGAACTCCTAAAGGGTGAGGAAGTCAAGAGAGTTGCAAGATAGAATGGACTGTTCTAAACTCAGGGAGAAAATTATAAATCACAGGGTAACCTCAAAGAAAAATTATAAATCTTCAAATCACAATAAAAAAGAGGATAAGCACAAATATTTAGCAAGTACTAAAACCATAGCAATAAAATAAGTGATAACATGATACATAAACAATGAGCTCAGCACAGATAATTATATGGAACAAACAGACCAGGAACACCATGAAAAAACACATAACAAAATGATAGCAACCAATTCATACTTGTCAATAATTACAGTGAATGCCAATGGATTAAATGCATCACTCAAGAGACGGAGAGTTGCAGACTGAATAAGAATGCATAGCCCATCAATATGCTGTCTACAAGAGACACACCTTAGAGACAAGGACAAAATTATAGTAAAAATCAAAAGTTGGAAAAAGATATATCAAGCAAATGGCAATCAAAAAAGAGCAGGAGTGGCAATATTAATTTCTGATCAAATTGACTTTGAGGCAAAAACCACTATATGAGACGAGGAAGGACATTATATAATGATTAAAAGATCAATTGAACAAGAAGATATAACCATAATAAATATCTATGGACCTAATGAAAGAGCCCAAAAATACATAAATGAGACATTAACAGAATTGAAAAGGCAAATAGATGACTCCACAGTCATAGTGGGAAACTTTAATACTCTACTTTCAATGAAAAATAGAACTGGAAAGAAACTCAACAAAGATGCAGAAGAGCTAAACAATACAATCCACCAACTTGACCTTATAGACATCTACAGAGCACTTCATACAGCAACAGCACAATATACATTCTTCTCCAGTGCACATGGAACATTTTCCATGGTAGACTATATGTTAGGTCATAAGCAAACCTTAAAAAATTTAAAAACAGGAATTCAAATTGGAGTCAAGCCAGTGAGCAGCACGCTTTATCCCTCTGACATCTAAGGTCTTGAATAACTAGCCACAACAGTTTAAATTAGGAATTTCACTACTCTGAACAGCTCACAGATTCAGATTATATCAAACTCACAAGAGCAAAATTAGAGGAAAGGCACAGAGAGATTATTGGGGAAAAAGCTACTGGAGAAAGATAGACGGACGGGCACCCGAGAGAGGCATTGAAAACTCACTGTGTGCCAGGCTACAGCACCCTCCTGAGATCCCCAAGCCAAAAGTGAGGACACCTTATAACAGCTTACCAGTGACCACTCTAATATTCTGGTGGACAGCAGCAGAGACCTGCCTCCAGCAGCTCATCTTGATTTTTTGGAGGTAATTTGGGTCTCCTGGGGGCTGGCTGCGGGCACAGACACCTCCACTGAGATTTGGAGGAAAACTTACTATTGCACCAGGAAGGGTAGCTCCCTCCCCTCCCAGTGGGGCACAGAGTAGACTGGGGTCAGACTAGGAGACTTTGTGCTTTTCTTTGTCACAGAGATCAGGACAGCAGGTCACTCCCCTGACCCACAGCTCAAACTGCACGCATCTTTGGCACTGCAGCTGGGCGGTATCACAGACAAAATCCAGAGCCGGCCATTAGCAATCTGGCAGGATTACGTCAGCACTGCAGACAGAACCAACAGGGAGAGGGAAGAAACCGCATTCCCAGGATTTCTGCTTTGGTGTTTCTTTAGTGCTGTGGGGCCACAGAGGCGGGATCTTTGAGCATGCCTAAAATTGGTGGAAATTTGTGACGCTCTAACAATAAGAATCTTTCCTGAATTGAGCTGCAGTCTTGCAAATAAATACGTCATCAAAAAATAGCCTGCTCAAAGCCCTAGAAACCAGCCCTAGCAACACCAAGCTTTCCTTCTGCTCCCACCTTCTTCTGCTCCCACCTTCTCTGCCAATATCTTCTCTCACTCAATAGAAGAAAACATATTCATCCAATTGTCATAAAACCTCCCACTTCAAACTCTAAACTCTCTTTATGACAGACAAAAACACATATCCACACTACACACAGGGATTCTACCACCACAAAAAAAAC
>NW_006921682.1:2936718-2945205 GCF_000298275.1 Orycteropus afer afer | reverse complement strand
TAGGAGTGCATGGAGGGATGGTCACAGGGAAGTGGTACCTATTGGGAGGAAGTGGGAGAGGAGATGTTGCATTGTGCTAAATAGTGGTCAATGTCATGAGACAAAGTGTATGTGATCTGCTGTATGGAAAGTGTATTTGCTTTGTAAATTTTCACCCAAATCACAATAAAAATAAAAATTATTAAAAAATAAAAATTAAAAATAAATTTAAAAACACTGAAATACTGCAAAGCATCTTCTCAGATCACAGTGCTATCAAATTAGAAATCAACAATAGGAAGATCAATGGAAAAAGAGCAAACACATAGAATCCAAACAAAACCTCCTTAAGAGAGACTGGATAAGAGAAGAAATAAAAAATGGAATTAAAAAAATTTCTTGAATCAAGTGAGAATGAAAATACAACAGACCAAAATCTTTGGGACACAGCAAAAGCAGTAAGTGATCACAGGCCAATTTATAGTAATAAATGCACACATCAAAAAAGAAGAAAGAGCCCAAATCAAGAATTTAAACCAACATCTCCAACAAGTAGAAAAAGAACAACAAGAAAAGCCAACAGTCACCGGGCAAAAGGAAATAATAAAGATTTGAGGAGAAATAAAAGAAACAGAAAAAGAAAGGCAATAAAAAATTCAACAAGACTAGAAGTTGGTTTTATGAAAAGATTAATAAAATTGACAAACCACTGGCAAATTTAACAAAGGAAAAGAGGGATAGAATACAAATAACACAAAAAAGAAACGATATGGGCAACATAACAACAGAACCAACTGAAATAAAAGGATAATAGCAGGATAATCTGAAGAATTGAAGGAGCTCTGGTAGCATAGTTCCTAAGGTACAAGACTGCTAACCAGAAGGTTGGTGGTTGAAACCCAATAGCCACTCCTCAGAAGGAAGGTTGGGCAATCTAGTTCCATAGTGATATCACCTCAGAAACCCAAGGAGGGGTCGCTATGAGTCGGGGCTGACTCGACAGCATGTGACAACAACAATATGAACAGTACTCCAACAAATTTGAAAATCTGGAAGAAATGGATAGATTTCTAGAAACACTCTACTTACCTAAACTAACACAAACTGAGGTGGAAAAGTTGAACAGACCCATAACAAAAGAAGAAATTGAACAGATCATAAAAAAAAATTACCAACAAATACCTGGCCCAGATGGTTTCACCAGAGAATTCTCCCAAACATTCAGAGAAAAACTGACACCAATGCTACTCAAACGATTCCAAAATATAGGACAGAATGGAATCTTGCTAAATGAAGGTTATGAAGAAAGCATAACCTTGATACAGAAACCAGGAAAAGACATCACTCAAAAGGAAAACTGTAGACCAATATCCTCATGAATATATATGCAAAAATCTTCAACAGAATCCTAGCCAATAGACTCCAACAACATATCAAAAAATAATTCATTATGACCAGGTGAGTTTATATCAGATATGCAAAGATGCTTCAACATTAGAAAAACAATCAACTTTATCCATCACATAAATCAAACAAAGGAAAAGAACCACATGAGCATATCAATCGATGCAGAAAAGGCATTGATAAAATCTAACACCCATTCCTCATCAGAACTCTCAGCAAAATAGAAATAGAAGGGACATTCCTCAACATAACAAAGGGCATCTATGCAAAACCAACAGCCAACATTATTCTTAATGGAGAGAGACTGAAACCATTCCCCCTATGAACAGGAACCAGACAAGTTTCCCCTCTATCATCTCTTCTATTCAACATTATACTGGAAGTCCTAGCCAGGGCCATAAGGCAAGAAAGGGTAATCAAAGCATCCAAATTGCTAAGGAAGAAGTCAAACTATCCCTATTTTCTGATGATATGATCCTATGTGTAGAAAACCCAAGAGATTCAGTCAAAAATCTACTGGAACTAATTGAGAGATTTAGCATTGTGGTGGGATACAAGATCAACAAACAAAAATCAGCTGGATTCCTCTACACCAGCAAAGAGATTTCTGAAAAAGAAATAAGGAAATCAATACAATAGCTACTAAAAAAATAAAATACTTGGCAATAAGTCTTACCAGGGACACAAAAGACCCATACGAAGAAAACTATAAAGCACTATCTCAAGAAACCATAAGAGATCTACATAAATGGAAGAACATCCCATGCTCATGGATAGGAAGATTGAACATTGTGAAAATGTCCATTCTACCCAAAGCAATCTATATATTCAATGCAATCCCAATCCAGATCTCATCAGCATTCTTTAAGGATATGGAAAACACAATCACTCAGTTTATATTGAAAGGAAACAGATCTGGGATAAGCAAAGCAATATTGAAGAAAAAGAACAAAGTAGGAGGTCTCATACTCCCAGATCTCAAAATATGCTACACAGTCTCAGTAGTCAAAACTGCCTGGTACTGCTACAATAACAGATACATAGATCAGTGGATTAGAATTGAGAACCCAGAAATAGATCCATTGAACTTTGGTAAGCTGATCATTGATAAAGGGCCAAAATCCATTAAATGGGGAAGATATTGTCTGTCTAACAAATGGGTGCTGGCAAAACTGGATATCCATTTGCAGAAAAAAAGTGAAACAAGATCTGTACCTCATACCATACACAAAAACTCACTCCAGATGAATCAAAGATTTAAATGTGAAACCTAAAACTATAAAGTTCTTCAAGGAAAAACTAGGGGAAAATTTAAGGGTCCTAATATATGGCATAAAAAGACTCTCAAGCATAACCCAAAATACACAAACAGCAGAAGAGAAACTAGATTAATGGGAACTTTAAAAATTAAATTTTTATATGCTTTCAATGACTTCTCCAAAAGAGTCAATAGAGAACCTACAGATTTGAAAAATATATTTGGCAATGACATATCTGACAAGGGACTTATCTCTAGAATTTATAGAAAATTTCAACACCTCAATAACAAAAAGACATATAATACAATTAAAAAATGGACAGAAGACATTAATAAATACTTCACCAAAGGGGATATTCACACTGCCAGCAAACATATGAAGAAATGCTCATTATCCTTAGCCAGTAGAGAGATGCAAATGAAAACAACAATGAGATACAATCTTGCCCCAGCACTAGCAGCAAAGTTCAACAAGACAGAAAATAATGAATGATGGTGAGGATGCAGAGAGATTGGGACATTCATACACTGCTAATGGGACTGTAAAATGATACAACCACTGTGGAAAGCAGTATGGCGATTCCTTCAAAAGTTGGAATTAGAAATACCATTTGACCCAGCAATCCCATTACTAGGTATATATCCTAAAGAAGTGAGAGCCAGGACAAGAACAGATATATGCACACTTATGTTCATCTCAGTGCTATTTACAATGGCAAAAAGATGAAACAACCTAGGTGTCCATCAACAGAACAGATAACAAAGCTATGGTACATGCACACAATGGAATACTATGCAGCCCTAAAGAATATCATAGAATAGGCAAAACACCACATAACATGGATGAACTTGGAGGACATTATGCTGAGTGAAATAAGTCAATCACAGAAGGACAAATATTACATTAGTTCATTATTGTAAAAAAGAAAAGAAAGATTTCTATATAGAAGGAAATTTTCTTTGTTCATTACTGGGGTGACAGGGGAGGGAACACTGTTAGATAGGTAGAAACAAGTATTTATTTGGCTGAAGAGAAGGGCAATGTACTAAATGTGAGTGATCAACATGGTGGCATTGAGGAAGTGGAAGACAGAGTGGTGCATGAGAGGTACAGACAACAAAGATGAATCCTTCTGTACATACAGTACTGCATTGTCATTGAAGGCAAACATTGGTATATGGGTGGATAAATGGGTGGAGAAACTGAACTATCAGGTATCTCTGTGCATGGGGGGAGTGTGCCCAAGACCATGTATAGGGTTAGCAGACAATGTTTCTATAAGTGTATTTGTATGTTCTGTAAGAATTCCCAGATATATAGTACAGCTGACAATGGACAAGATTGTAGTCACTTCTTGGCCACAGCCAGCTATGCAGAGGGAGCAAGTAGTGGGACCTGTGAGCTCAGGACCATGGTCACAGGGGACATCAAGCTCAATTGACATAACATACTACACAAAAACATTGCTCTGCATCCTACTTTGGCGAGTAGCAAGTGGGATATTAAAAGCTTGCAAGTGGCCATCTAGATGCAACGATGGGTCTCTCCTCATCCAGAACAAAGAAGAATAAAGAAAACCAAAGACTCATGGAAAAAATGAATGCAAGTGACTTCTACACCATGCATTTCTCAGCCTATATGACTATGAGACCAGAAGAACTAGATGGTGCCTGACTACCACTGTCAACCACTCAAAGGGGGATGTATGTAGGAGATCTTGGATAGAGTGGGAGAACAATGTGGAACAAAAGTCAAAATCATAAAAAAAAAAAAAAAAAAAAAGGACCAGGTTTGTTGGTCTGATAGAGCCTGATGGAAACACTGAGACTATGACCCCTAGCTGCCCTTCAGGTCTGGAATTGAACCCATTCCTGTGGTTTCCAGCCAAACAAAATACAGGCGTATGAGTTGAACATTTACCTCAAGTAGTTACACTCCTTGTAGATAACTATCATTGAGAATAGAAGGCTGTGCATGCACAGGGAGATAGCTGGAGAGGCAGGAGTGCATGGAGGGAAGGACACAGGGAAGAGGTAATTATGGGTAGGAATTGGAAGGGAAGTTGTTGCATTGTGTGAAATTGCAGTCAATGTCATAAGACAGAGTGTATGTGAGCTGCTGTATGGAAAGTGAATTTGCTCTGTAAACTTTCACCCAAATCACAATAAAATTTTTTTTAAAAAAATAATAAATAATAAAAGAACATCATAAATGAAGAAAACACAAAGTCATTCAAAAGACAGGAAAGGAAGAGAAGATCAAAATGGATGTTAGAAGACACTCTTAAATTTGCTCCTGAATGGAGAAGAGCTAAAGGGAGTGGGGAAAATGATGAATTAAAAGAGCTGAACAGATTTCAAAAAGTGGCTTGAGAAGAGAAAGTAAATTATTACAATGAAATGTGCAAATAACTGGAATTAGAAAACCAAAAAGGAAGAACAATTCTGGCATTTCTCAAGCTGAAAGAACTGCAGAAAAAGTCAAGCTTCAAGTTGCAATTTTGAGGGATTCTGTGGACAAACTATTGAATTATGATGGACGCATCAAAGAAGATGGAAGAAATACAGAATCATTTTACTAAAAAGAATTTGTCAGTTTTTAAACATTTCAGGAGGTAGCATGTGATCAAGGTGGTATTGAAGCAACAAGTCCAAGCTCCAATGAAGGAACTGGCAAAAACAAGGCTCCAGGAGTAGACCACACATTGAGATGTTTCAACAAATGGATGAAGCACTGGAGGCACCAGTCATTTATATCAAGAAATTTGGAAGACAGTTACTGTGATAGTTGAGCTGTGTGTCAACTTGGCTGCACCACAATTCTGTGTGGTTTAAGCTGTTGTGATGTGGTTAGTCCCATGATGGGATCAGATGATTATGTCTGAGCAGGCAATCTGTTGAAAGGGAGATTCCCTAAGGGTTTGGCATGCTTCCAGTATATCCAAGGACATCCTGGGAAAAGAGACATTCTTCTGTGAATCGAGATTCTGTTGTGTTGCCTACAACTGTCCGTGAGTGAACAGTCCACCATTCAGCCTGAAGATCTTGGATTTGTCAATTGTTGGAGTCAAGAGCCGGTGTACTGCCTGCCAGCCTTGAGCTCCACAGCCCCTGTGGTTGCAAGAGCTGGAAAAGCCTCCAGCTTGATGTGGAAAAGCCTTCAGCTTGATGTTTGATCCAGAAACTTTGGACTTTCCAGCTTCTATAAGTGTGTGAGCCATTTTCCTAAGATAAATCACTCTCTCTCTCTCTCTCTCTCTCTCTCTCTCTGTATATATAGATAGATAGATAGATAGAAAGATAAGCTTTACTGCTTTTGTTTCTCTAGAGAAACAACATAGTCGTATAGGCTGATATACAACATAGTCGTATGTAGCTTATATATAAGCTTTACTGCTTTTGTTTCTCTAGAGAACCCAGTCTAACACATTTGGTACTGAGAGTGTTTCTAGAGAGACAAAAATCATAAGGATGGGCTTCCTAAATTGGTTCTCCAGTTTGATTAATCTTAAAGACACTAGTGATGCTGCATCTGTTGGTAAAGAGGGCCCTGCTAATCTGTGGCATGAGGTGGCAACATTAATATGTGAAATAGCACCACTATCAAGATCAAGTACTTGTGAGAAGTGAAGCTCTAGGTGACTGGATATTTGATACTTTTATGCAATTTTGTTAGCATGAGGAGTATGGGGAAGCTGGTTGGTTGGTCCTACTTACACTAGACAAAGTGGTGAAAGAGCGAAATGAGCTCAGAGCTGCTGAGTCTCGGCTTAAATGCTTCATAAAAGACCTCAGTGCTGCCAGTTGTGCTCTGAAAGAAAGCCTTATATTTTCTAGTAGCAGAGCTGATATTGCTGAAAACCAAACCCAGAGTCTTATTGTAAGTGTGGCTGAATTACAACACCAATTAAACTGCCAATCCAGAACAGTGTCTGATGTTAAAGTGAGGGCATTGATTGGGAAAAAATGGGATCCTGAAACCTGGAATGGGGACATATGGACAGATAATCAGGAAGATCAGGATACAGAGCCTGTAAATTCTGTTGAATCCCTCCCATCTGAACAGATTACTGTAAAACCATTATCCCCTCCCCCTCAGTTTGATGGGACTAGCCAAGCTGGTCCTGCTGGGTCATTGCCTGAGGCAGAGGCCATGGAAGACTCTGAATGCTCTCAGGAACTGCATCAACCACCCATTGTTGCTGCTAGACCTATAACTAAAGTTAAGTCCAAGCAAGCCCCAAAAGGTGAAATAGAAAATGTGACTGAAGAGGTGGTACGCTATACCCAAAAAGACCTACTTGATTTTACTAACATGTACAGGCAGAAACCTGGAGCATATGTATGGGAATGGCTACTGAGGGTGTGGGATAATGGTGCAAGGAATGTAAGATTGGATCATTCTGAGTTTATTGATTTAGGCCCACTAAGTATGGATTCGGAGCTCTGGTAGCATAGTGGCTAAGACATTTGCCTGCTAACCAGACGGCTGGCGGTTCAAACCCACCAGCCACTCCTCGGAAGGAAGGTTGGGCAATCCTACTTCCGTAGTGATACTGCCTCGGAAACCCAAGGAGGGGTCGCTATGAGTCAGGGCCGACTCGACGGCACATAACAACAACAACAACAACAAGTATGGATTCTTCATTCAATGTTTCAGCTCAAAAGATTAGGAAAGGATCTAATAGTTTATTTGGTTGGCTTACTGAGGCATGGATTATGCAGTGGCCTACCTTAAATCAAATTGAAGTACCAGACTTGCCTTAGTATAATGTAGAAGAAGGCATCCAGAGACTTAGGGAAATTGGCCTGTTAGAATGAATTTATCAGATTAGACCCCTAGAGCCAGAAATGGAGAGTCCAAAAGACACACCTCTCACCAGTACCCTGAGGAATAAATTTGTGAAGAGACCTCCAACATCCTTGAAGATGGCTGTGATTGCTATTTTATGTAAACCTAATTTGAGAGTGGAAACTGCCCTAATTGAACTAAGACATTTAACTATGATGGGGCTGATTGGACCTCATGGTAGTAGAGGCCAAGTGATAGCAGTTAATCGACAAAAGCAAGGTGGGTGTGGTTACCATAATGGACAGCAGAGTCAGAACAATAATCAGAATAGTCTGACACATGTGGAATTATGGCATTGGCTACTTGCTCATGGTGTTCCTAGTAGTGAAATACATGGCAAGCCTACTAAATATTTACTTGATCTGTATAGACAGAAAAATTCTAAGTCACATACACAGCAACCTAGATTGAATCGCCAGAATACAGAGTCACGGCCTCTCAATCAATTCACAGACTTGAGTCAGTTTACAGACCCACAACCCCTTGAATTAAGGGGAGACCAGGTCCCTTTGAGGAAGGACCCCACTACATTGCCAAAAATCTATAATGTCAGTCTTTCTCCTAGCCTCCCCCAAAGGGATCTGAGGCCTTTTATGAGAGTGACTCATAGGGGAAAAGGAAATAATCCGACTTTTCAGGGATTACTGAATACTGGCTCTGAATTGACACTAATTCCAGGAGACCCAAAGCTTCATGGGAGGTCAAGTTATCAATGGAGTCTTAGCTAAGGTGTGTCTCACAGTGGGTCCAGTGGGTCCCTGAACCCATCCTGTAGTGATTTCCCTAGTGCCAAAATGCATGATTGGAATAGATATACTCAGCAATTTGCAAAATTCCCACATTGGCTCCCTGACATGTGGAGTAAGGGCTATTATGGTAGGAAAGGCCAAGTGGAAGCCATTAGAACTGCCTCTACCTACAAAAATAGTAAATCAAAAGCAGTACCACATCCCTGGAGGGGTTGCAGAGATTACTGCCACCATCAAGGACTTGA
>NW_006921682.1:2932706-2935987 GCF_000298275.1 Orycteropus afer afer | reverse complement strand
ATTTCTAGGGGTCCAATGGTGTGGGGCATATCGAGATATTCCTACTAAAGTGAAGGATAAGTTATTGTATCTGGCTTCCCCCACAACTAAAAAGAAGGCACAATGTCTGGTGGGCCTCTTTGGATTTTGGAGGCAACATATCCCTCATTTGGGTGTGTTGCTGCAGCCTATTTATCAAGTGACTTGGAAAGCTGTTAGTTATGAGTGGGGCCCAGAACAACCGAAGGCTCTGCAACAGGTTCAGGCTGCTGTGCAGGCTGCTCTGCTACTTGGGTCATATGATCTGGCTGATCCAATGGCACTTGAAGTGTCTATAGTAGATAGAAATGCTGTTTGGAGCCTTTGGCAGGTCCCTATTGGTGAATCGCAATGCAGACCCTTTGGGTTTTGGAACAAAGCCCTGCCATCCTCTGCAAATAACTACTCTCCTTTTGAGAAACAGCTTTTGGCTTGTTACTGGGCTTTGGTAGAGACTGAACACCTAACTATGGGCCACCAAGTTACCATGAGGCCTGAGCTGCCCATCATGAACTGGGTGTTGTCTGACCCACAGAGTCATAAAGTTGGACATGCACAGCAGCACTCCATCATTAAATGGAAGTGGTATATCAGAGATTGGGCTCGAGCAGATCCTGAAGGCAAAAATAAGTTCCACGAGGAAGTGGCCCAAATACCTATGGTCTCCATTCCAGTCAAATTGCCTTCCCTGTCCCACTCTGCACCTATGGCCTCATGGGGAGTTCCTTGTGATCAGTTGACTGAGGAAGAGAAAACTCGTGCCTGGTTTACAGATGGTTCTGAGCGATATGCAGGCACCACTCGAAAGTGGACAGCAGCGACACTGCAGCCCCTTTCTGGGACTTCCTTAAAGGAGAGTGGTGAAGGGAAATCCTCCCAATGGGCAGAACTTCAAGCCGTGCTTATGGCTGTTCACTTTGCATGGAATAAGAAATGGCCAGATGTGTGATTATATACAGATTAATGGGCTGTGGCTAATGGCTTAGCTGGATGGTCTGGGACTTGGAAGGAGCATGATTGGAAAATTGGTGATAAGGATGTATGGGAAAGAGGTATGTGGATAGATATCTCTGAATGGGCCAAAGGAGTAAAGGTATTTGTGTCTCATGTGAATGCCCACCAAAAGGTGACCTTGGCAGAGGAGGACTTTAACAATCAGGTGGATAGGATGACATATTCAGTGGAAACCAGCCATCCTTGTTCCCCAGCTACTACTTCATTGCTCAATGGGCTCATGAACAAAGTGACCATGGTGGCAGGAATGGAGGTTATGCATGGACTCAGCAAAATGGACTCCCACTTACAATGGCTGATTTGGCTACCACCACTGCTGAGTGCCCAATCTGCCAACAGCAAAGACCAACACTGAGTCCATGATATGGAACGATTCCTCGGGGTAATCAGCCAGAAACCTGGTGGCAGGTTGATTAAATTGGACCACTTTTGTCATGGAAAGGACAGCGTTTTGTTCTTACTGGAATAGTTACTTACTCTGGATATGGATTTGCCTTCCCTGCATGCAATGCTTCTGCTAAAACTACCATCCATGGACTTACAGAATGCCTTATCCACCATGATGGTATCCCATATAACATTGCTTCAGATCAAGGGACTCATTTCACAGCAAATAAGTGTGGCAATGGGCTTATGCTCATGGAATTCACTGGTCTTACCATGTTCCCCATGATCCTGAAGCAGCTGGTTGATAGAACAATGGAATGGCCTCTTAAAAACACAATACAGTGCC
Source organism: Orycteropus afer afer (assembly GCF_000298275.1). NCBI lineage: Eukaryota > Metazoa > Chordata > Mammalia > Tubulidentata > Orycteropodidae > Orycteropus > Orycteropus afer. The sequence continues at coordinate 2,934,222 of NW_006921682.1, read as the reverse complement.
AGCTAGGTGGCAATACCTTGAAGGGCTGGAGCAATGTTCTCCAGGAGGCTGTATATGCTCTAAACCAGCATCCAATATATGGTTCTGTTTCTCCAATAGCTAGGATTCATTGGTCCAGGAACCAAGGAATGGAAACAGGAATGGTACCACTCACTATTACCCCTAGTGACCCACTCAAAAAATGTTTGCTTCCTGTCCCTGCTACCCTATGCTCTGCGGGTCTGGAGATCTTAGTCCCAAAGGGAGGAACACTCCCACCTGGAGGCACAATACTGATTGCATTGAACTGGAAATTAAGAATGCCACCCAGCCATTTTGGCTTCCTCAAGCCTCTGGACCAACAGACAAAGACAGACATTACTGTACTATCTAGTGTGATAGATCCTGACTACCAAGGAGAAATTGGATTGGCTTTACATAATGGAGTAAAGAAGAATATGTCTGGAATCCAGGAGATTCTCTAGGATGTCTTTTAGTACTACCATGCCCTGTGATTAAAGTCAATGGAAAATTACAGGAACCCAATTCTGTTATGACTGCTAACAGCTCAGACCCTTCAGGAATGAAGGTTTGACTCACCCCACCAGGCAAAGAACCATGATCAGCTGAGGTGCTTACTGAGGGCAAGGGAAATACAGAATGGGTGGTGGAAGAAGCTAGTTCTGAATATCAGCTACGACCATGTGATCAGCTGCAGAAATGAGGACTGTGATTGTTATATTTCTTCATTGTATATATGTATCAAATATTTTTGTTTCCTTCTGTTATGAGCTGTGAAATGTAAATAAAGTTAATGTGTTTTTGTTGTGTGTGTGTTAATGTATCATGTTATGTGAAAATATGAGTTTATAATTGTCCTTATTTAGAGATTATATATGGTTAAGAAGATGTACAACTGCCAAGTTGACAAAGGGTGGATTGTGATAGTTGGAGCTGTGTGTCAACTTGGCTGGACCACAATTCTGTGTGGTTTAAGCTGTTGTGATGTGGTTATTCCCATGATTAGACCAGATGATTATGTTTTGAGCAGGCAATCTGTTGAAAGGGAGTTTCCCTAGGGGTCTGGCCTGCTTCCAGTATATCCAAGGGCATCCTGGGAAAGGAAACATTCTTCTGTGAATCAGGATTCTGTTGTGCTGCCTACTACTGTCTGTGAGTGAACAGTCCACCACTCGGCCTGGAGATCTTGGATTCGTCATTCATGAGAGTCAACAGCCAGTGTACTGCCTGCCAGCCTTGAGCTCCACAGCTCCTGCAGTTGCAAGAGTCGGAAAAGCCTCCAGTGTGACGTTTGATCCAGGAACATTGGACTTGCCAGCTTCTATAAGTGTGTGAGCCATTTTCCTAAGATAAATCTCTCTCTCTCTCTGTATATATGTTGTTGTTATGTGCCATCAAGTTGGACCGACTCGTAGCTACCCCTCTTTGGGTTTCCAAGGCAGTATCACTACGGAAGTAGATTGCCCCATCTTCCTTCCGAGGAGTGGCTGGTGGGTTTGAACCACCAGTCTACTGG
>NW_006921682.1:2888400-2932606 GCF_000298275.1 Orycteropus afer afer | reverse complement strand
CACTATGCTACCAGAGCTCCTTTTGTGTATGTATATATATATATATATATATACACAAGCTTTACTGGTTTTGTTTCTCTACAGAACCCAGTCTAACACAGCTATCTTACCAACCTTTTGGAAGAGATCCATATCTGTGCCCATTCCAAACAAAGGTGATGTGCCAGAATGTAGAAATTATAGTGATATCATTAATAACACATACAAGTAAAATTTTGCTAAAGATAATTCTAAAATGGTTGTAGCAGTTATTGACAAGGAACTGCCAAAAATGTAAGCTGTATTCAGAAGAGGATGTGGAATGAGGAATAAAATTGCTGATGTCCAGATGGATCTTGGCTGAAAACAGTATCATAATGATGTTTACCTGTATTTTATTGGCTGTGCAAAGACATTGGGCTGTTTGGATAATAACAAATTGTGGACAACATTATGAAGAATGGGAATTCTAGAACACTTAGCCTCATGAAATTCTGTATGTAGACCAAGAGACTGTTGTTCTAACATATCAAGGGGATATTTCATTGTTTAATATCTGGAAGGGTGTTTTTCAGGGTTGTATCCTTTTCACCATAGTTACTCAATCTGTATGCTGAGCAAATAATCTGAAAAACTGGACTATATGAAAAAGAACACCATGTCAAGATGGGTACCAGACTCATTAACAATCTGTGATATGCAGATGACACAACTTTGCTTGCTGAAAATGAAGAATAATTAAATCACTTACTGATGAAGATCAAAGACTATATCCTTCAGTAGGGATTACAGCCAAACATAAAGAAAACAATTATCCTCACAACTGGACCAATATCATGATAAATGGAGAAAAGATTGAAGTTATCAGGGATTTCATTTTACTTGGATTCACAATTAATACCATGGAAGCAACAGTCACGAAATATGATGACATATTGCACTGGGCAATTCTTCTACAAAAGATCTGTGTAAAGTGTTAAAGAGCAAAGGTGTCACTTTGAAGATTAAGGTGTGCCTGATCCAAGTCATGGTATTTTCAATACCCTTGTATGCCTGTGAAAGCTGGGCAATGAATAAGGAAGACTGAAAAAGAAATGATGCATTTGTATTGTGGAGTTGGCAAAGAATATTGAAAATGTCATGCACTGCAAAAAGAACAAACAAATCTGTCTTGAAAGAAGTACAGCCATAATGCTCCTTAGAAGCAAGAATGGCCAGATTTTCTCATATACTTTGGTCATGTTGTCAGGAGGGAGAAGGATACCATGCTTGGTTCGATGGAAAAGGGGAAGAACCCCTATGAGATGTATTAGCATAGTGGCTGCAATGATGGGCTTCAGTACAGCAAAGGTTGTGAGGACAGTGCAGGACGGGGCAGTGTTTCATTCTGTTCTACATAGTGTTACTATGAGTTGGAACCAACTTAATGACATTTAACAACAACATGTATTCGGAGTAGAAAGAAGGGTGAAATGGATTGTGAATAGAAAGATAAGTGTTCATTAGGTTGTAAAGAACTTGTATGTTAAGCTAAGGAATTAACACATTTTCTTATAGAAAATGTGGAATCATCAAAAGTTTTTCAGCGGGGGGGTGATGTAATAAAATTTGTGATATAGGAAGAACACACTGGTGGCAATGCCATGAATTAATTAAGAAGGGAAAGAAAGTTTTTATTAATAACAGTTCTTCTCACCACTTTAAAATAACTGTGCCAAACTAGCCTAAGTGCATTTTATGGACAGTATTTTTAATAGAACTGGCAAAGTCAGCACACATTTCCCAAATCAGATGACAAGAGAGACACTCTAAATTTTATCCATTAGCTTTCCCTGCCCAGATTTTTTATGCTAAAGAATAAAAATCATATAAGTTGCATTAATTTCCTCAATAAAATGGATGCTCAAATTGATTGAAACTTATGTTCATTTTTTGTCAAACTATATCAGCTTCCTATTCTAATTCAGTATTTCTGAAATGCTTCTGATGAATTTTGTGTGCCAAGTATTGTTCTTGACCTGTCTTTAGAAATGACTTGAAGACAAACTGGTTAGATTAATATTAGGAAATATATCATCTCATTTTAGTCTGTTCTCTTCCGTACTTAGAGTAAATGTACAAAACATGGTAAAGTTGTCCCTATTAGGCCAAGACAAGGGCAAATATGGTCTTTTTTTTGCTGTTTGTTTAGTTTAATAAATATCAGAGAATATTCTTTGGCATGAATTTTCCAATCTGGGCTAGATATTGATCAACTAAAGTGGATAATTGGCACATCTCCTGTTGGAGAGGTAGTAGCTCTTTATTCAGGAATCATCTGATTCTCATCAGATGACTAAAGAATGGCTCCTCTGATAAGCTAAACTATATTGAGAGAGTGTGGTATAGTTTAAAGGACTTGACTTTGGATATTCCTAAATTTAAATCCTTATTGTTGCTACTTATTAGTGGAATAATACTCATTCAATAAATAGTTCAAAACTATTTTATGTCAATTATTGACCTAGACTCTAGAGATTGTACTTAAGGAGCCAGAAGTCTGACTAAAAGAAAAAAAAGAGAGAGAGAGAGATAATAAAATAAATAATGTATAATAGAAGAATGAGCTAGGACCAATAGTGGCCTATATATGAAAGGAAATTAGGGATGGTAGCTAGATGAAAATGTCTCTCCAACCAAAGGAACATCAGGAGAAAAGTATGAAATTATGCCTTAGAATGGTGTGGTTGGTGACTCCAAAATAGTGAAGTTTAAGTTATTTAAATGAAAAACAAGAATTTGTCTCTGTTCAGCACTATAGTTCCTAGCACCTAAGACAGTGCTTGATACATAGCTGGAACACAATGAATGTTTGATGAAATATTAAGTGAAGTAAAAGATGTGTGGGAAAGTGGTGAGAGATGAAGCTATGGAAAAAACAGTGAAGTACAGATTGTGGTGGAATTTATAATCCAAGTTAAGCCATTTTGAGTTTTATCCTATATACTAGTGTTTTCCAAAGTTAGTAAAGAATTAAATCCATCTGGATTTTGGAATGTTAAAAATACAGATTCCAGTTGTCTTCTCAGGTAACTGAATCCAAACCTCTAGAAAAACAGCCTGGATATCTTTATTTTAACAAGCACTCCATGTGATTCTAGTGATTAAATATTTGAGGAAACTGTTCTTGTTAAATTCTACAGAGTCAGTTCCAACTCATAGTTACCCTATGTCCAACAAACAAAACACTGCTCAGTCATGTGCTGTCCTTACATTCATTGCCATACTTGAACCCATCATCACAGCCATGGTGTCAATACATCTCTTTGAGAGGCTTCCCCTTTTTTGAAGACCTCCTAATTAACCAAGTATGACATCCTTCTCTAGAGACTGCTCCCTTCTCATAATATGACCAAAGTCCAAGAGATAAAGTTTGGCCATTCTCACATCTAAGGATCATTCTGGTACTTCCTCCAAGACAAATTTGTTTATTCTTCTAGAATTTATGGTATATTCAACATTCTTCACCAACATCATGATTCAATGGAACCAATTCTTTGGTCTTCCTTACTCACTATCTAGCTTTTGTATTCATATGAAGAAATTGAAAATACCATGGCTTGGGTCAGGTGTAAAGTGACATCTTTGCTCTTCAACACTTTAAAGAGGAATTTTGCAGCAGATTTACCCAATGCAACACATCATTTGATTTCTTGATTTCTGTTTCCATTGGCATTGATTGCAGATCCAAGAAAAATGAAATCCTTGGACAACTTCGATCTTTTATCTGTTTATCAAGATATTGCTTATTGCTCCAGTTGTGAGGTTTCCTGTTTTCTTTATGTTGAAGTGTAATCCATATTGAAGGCTGTAGTCTTTGATCTTAATCAGTAGTGCTTCAAGTCTTCTTCACTTTCAACAAGCAAGGTTGTGTCATCTGCATATCACAAAACTGATGTCACATTCTTCTTTATATAGTCTACCTTCTCAGATAATTTTTTTTTTTTTATTGTGATTTGGGTGAAGATTTACAGAGCAAATTTACCTTCCATACAGCAGTTCACATATACTTTGTCTCATGTCATGTCAATAGCTCCCCTCCCACTTCCTCCCCATAGTTACCTCTTCCTAGTGTCTATCCCTCCATACACTCCTGCCCCCTGAGCTCTCTCCCTGTGCATAAGCAGCCCTTCTTTCTCCCATGATTGTTCTCTCCAAGGAGTGTATCTACTTGAGGTAAATGTTGAACTCATATGCCTGTTTTTTGTTTGGCTGGAAACCACAGGTGTGGGTTCAATTCCAGATCTGAAGGGCAGCTAGGGGCCATAGTCTCAGTGGTTCCACCAGGCTCATCAGACCAGCAAACCTGGTCCCCACCTTTTTTTTTTTTTTTCTTCAAATGATTTTGAGTTTTGTTCCACATTGTTCTCCCTCTCTATCAACGATCTCCTACACAGATCCCCTTCCAAGTGGATGACAGTGGTAGCCAGGCACCATCTAGTTCTTCTGGTCTCAGAGTTATATAGGCTGCAGATCGGATGGTGTACCAGTCACTAGACTAATTGTTTCCATGAATTTTGGTTTTCTTCATTCTTCTTTGCTCTGGACGAGGAGAGACCCATTGTTGCCTCTAGATGGCAGCTTGCTAGCTTTTAAGATTCCAGTCGCTACTAGCCAAAGTAGGAGGTGGAACAATGTTTTGTATAGTATGTTATGCCAATTGCTTCTCAGATAATTTGCTCAGCACATAGGTTCAATAAGTGTGGTGAAAGGATATAACTCTGATGCACACCTTTCCTGATTTGGAATGGCACGGTATCCTCCTGTTCTGTTCAAATGACTGCCTCTTAGTCCACATACAGGTTCCACATAAGCACAATTAAGTGTTCTGAAATCCCCATTCTTTGCAAAGTCATCCATAATCTTTTATGATCCCCACCATCAAGGGCCTTTGCATAGTCAATAAAACACAGGTAAACATCTTTATAGTATTCTTTGCTTTCAGCCAAGATCTATCTGACATCAGCAATGATATACTTTGTTCCACTTTCTCTTCTGAATCCAGCTTTAATTTACAGCTGTTCCTTTTTGATATATTGCTGCAACATTTTTTGAGTTATCTTCAGAAAAATTTTGCTTGCGTGTGACATTAATGATATTGTTCAATGTTTTCTACATTATTTTGGGTCACTTTTCTTTGGAATGAACATATATATGGATCTCTTCCAGATGGTTGGCCAGGTAGCTGTCTTTCAAATTCTTGGCATAGACAAGTATTTATTTCCAGTATTGCATCTGTTTGTTGAAACATCTTAATTGGTATTAGGTCAATTCCTGCACTCTTGTTTTTTGACAATGCCTTCAGTGCATCTTGGACTTCTTCCTTCAGTACAATTGGTTCTTGATTATATGTTACCTCCTGAAAATAATTGAATCTTGACCAGTTCTTTTTGGTATAGTGATTCTGTGTATTCCATTCACCTTTTTCTCTTTCTTTTTTTTTTTTTTTTTGGCTTTAACAAACAGGAGTTTTATTCTCTTATGATATGGGAGGCTAGAAAGCCAATTTCCAGATGCTGGACTCTAGAGGTGGGTGAAAGCCCCTCAACCATTTTTTTTTTTTTTTTTTTTTTGCAGTGTTCCCTCCATCCCCTCCCACCCCTGGCAACCAACAAAGAAAGTTTCCCTCCACATATAAACCTTTCCTTGACCCTGCACAACAATGAGCTAATACTATATTTGTCCTTCTGTGAATGACTTATTTCACTCAGCATAATGTCCTCCAAGTTCATCCATATTATCCAGTGTTTTGCAGACTCTACATTATTCTTTAGTGCTACATAGCATTCCATTATGTGTATGTACCATAGTTCGGGCATCCACTCTTCCGCTTTTGCTATTGTAAATAGTGCTGCAATGAACATCAGTGTGCATTTATCTGTTCCTGTCCTGGCTCTCACTTCTCTGGGATATATACCTACTAACGGGATTGCTGGGTCAAATGGTATCTTCAATTCCAGCTTTCTAAGGAATCACCATATTGCTTTCCACAGTGGTTGTATCACTTCACAATCCCACCAGCAGTGTATGAGAGTCCCAATCTCTCCACATCCTCAGCAGCATTTGTTATTTTCTGACTTGTTGAAGTTTGCCATCAGTGCTGGAGTGAAACAGTATCTCATAGTTGTTTTGATTTGCACTCTCTGATGGCCAATGATTGTGAGCATCTCTTCGTGCATTAGTTGGCCACCTGAATATCCTACTTGGTGAAGTGTCTATTCATGTCTTCTGCCCATTTTTCAATGGGATTGTTAATTCCTTTGGTGTTGAGGCATTAGAGTTTTCTATAAATCTTGGAGATAAGTCCCTTGCCAGATAGGTAATTATCAGCAAATATGTATTTGTTGCTGTCATTTTTGTTATGTGCTTTTTCGTGATGTTGATTTCTTTGTTCAATATAATTTTCTATGCTGAGCTCGTTTTGTTTATGAATCATGTTATCGCTTTCTTTGTTGCTATTGTTTTAGTATTTGCTAAATATTTGTGCTGGTCCTCTTTTTAATGTTGATGCAAAGGTTTATCATTTTTCTTTGAAGATAGCCTGTGATTTATAGTTTTCTTCCCAAGTTTAGAACAGTCCGTTCTATCTTGTAGTTGTCTTGACATCTCTATGATCTAGAAGTTCTGTAATGACACTGTTTTTTCCCTCTTTTTGGTTTGTAGTTGTCCTCATTTGTCAATTGATGTCTCTGGTTCCCTGTTTACAATCTTGTAGGCTTATTTACTTTGGATACTTCCTAGATGTGTTGGTTTCTGGGTTATGTCATCATGTGTGTTAATGGTCAGTTGTTGTTAGCTATTGTTACTTCTTTATGCAAAGGACTTCCTTTAACATCTCTTGTAAGGTGGTCTGGTTTTAACAAATTCCCTTAATTTCTGCCTATATGGAAATGCCCTAATTTCACCATCATATTTGAGGGACGTATTTGCCGGTACATAATTTTTGGTTGGAAATTTTGCTTTTTCAGGGTTTTATATATACCATCCCATTGTCTTCTCAGCTGCATGGTTTCTGCCAGGAAATCCAAGCTTATTCTTACTGGTTGCCCCTTGTAGGTAACTTTTTGTTTTTCCCATGTTGCTGTCAGCATTCTTTCTTTGTCTTTGGTTTTAGTGAGTTTGATGATGATGATGATGATATGTCTGCGTGATTTTCCTTTGGGGTCTATCCTGTTTTGGGTTCATTGGACTTCCTCAATGGATATATTCTCATCTTTCATCATATCAGGGAAGTTCTCTTCCAAAAAATCTTGGACAATTTCTCAGTGGTTTTATTTTTCTCTTCCTGTTCTGGAATTCCAATGACATGTAGGTTATTCCTTTTGAATCTTAGGCTTTCTTCATTTTGTTTTGATCTTTTCCCGGATTGATCCCTTTCCAAAGAAGTATTCAGGTATTTGTCTTCAATTGCATTAATTCTGTCTTCCATTGCATCAATTCTATTCTTCTGCCCTTTCAATGTGTTACCTATTTCTGACAACTTAGTATTGTTGTTGTTGTTGTTACGTGCCGTCGAGTCGGCCCTGACTCATAGCGACCCCTCCTTGGGTTGCCAAGGCAGTATCACTATGGAAGCAGATTGCCCAGCCTTCCTTCCAAGGAGTGGCTGGGTGGGTTTGAACCACCAGCCTTCTGGTTAGCAGTCAAGTGCCTTAGGCACTATGCTACCAGAGCTCCTAATTTATTATTAATCTTCTGGATTTCTATCTGTAGATTTTGAATCATTCTTAATTTTTCATTTATTTTGTCATTTTGTTCTTGTATTTTCTTCCAGAACTCTTCTAGGGTATTGTCTGTATTTTGTTTAATCTGTCTCTCAGTCCTTTGAAGATACCTAAGTATAGTTCTTTGAATTCCTTATCAGGGAGTTCCAATGCTGCGTGTTCCTCAGGGATGTGTTTTAGGTCTGTATTCTGGTCCCTTGTTTCTCCTGCTTTATCTTGCTTCTTTGTGTGTGCTGTGATGCTCTGTTGTCTCTGAGGCATTGTGACATTTTTGTGTTTATATTTAATTAGTGACTGTATGTTGGAGTGACAAGCCCACGATTTTCATTTTCTTTATTTTGTTTGTATGTTATTTACACAAGCAGGGTACTGTGCTGTGCTCCTCTATTCACTAGTTGGCAGCACTTATACACTCAGCACTTGTCTCCTTTCCTGTTGTCAGCCTCTTGTATTTCCCTGCCACCTTGGCAAACAGAGCCTATTCTTAGGTCCCTGGAATCCAAATGAGAATGCTATAACTTTAAAATCCAAAATGGTTGCCACTTATAAAGATTCAAAATAGCTGTGCCCTCCCTCACTTTAAATATCAAAAATGGCTAGTGTGTGCAAACAATCAAAATAGCTGCACCCTCCAGACAGCAGAAAGCCAACAGCTCAAGTTGTCTCCCTCCTTGCTGTTTCCTTTCCTAGTCATAGGCTACCAGCACAGTCATCCCTGCAGTCCTTGGTGACCAGGGCTGATCTTAAGTCAATTCTCAGGTCCCAACACTACTTGGAAATATTCAGGCTGTTGATCCTATTAGAGTAGCTGACAGTCTGCAGCTTGGACTATCTCTGTACTCACTGTTTTCGTTCGGGTTTTTCCACTAGTTGGTGCCTAATCCACTTCTGTATACTTCCTTTCAAAACTCAGGGCTCCAGGATTATCTTCTGTATCTCTGTCAATTGTTTTTTCTTTTCTTTGTTGAAGAGGTTCTGTGTTGCTTGGCTGCCTACTCCTCCATCTTACCAGAAATCTTTTTTTTTTTTTAAATTTTTATTAAATTAAGTTTGGGTAAGGTTTACAGAGCAAGTTGGTTTTCCATTCAACAAGTCATACACATTTAGTTTCATGACATTGATTGTAATCCTCTTTATAAGAGACAAACCAAACCAAACCCACTGCCATAGAGTCAATTCCTACTCATAGCAACCCTCACAGGTTTTCTGTGGTGGTAAATCTTTTTGGAAGTAGATTGCCCAGTCTTGCTTCCACGGAGTGGCTGGTGGGTTTCAACCACCAACCTTCTGGTTAGCAGTCAGATGCCTTAGGCACTGTGCTACCAGAGGTCCTTAATAATCCCCCTGATGGAACAGCACTTTTCCTACTTCTCCCTGTGCTTACCATTTCCATTCATCCTTCTTTCCCATCTGTTCCTGTCTTCTGAGCTTTATCCCTGGTCAATGATGCCCTTTTGATCTGTGTGGTTGATTGTTCTAAGGGGTGTATATAATCCTGATGTTGCTGGTCACCTTATTAAAAAAAAAAAAAAAAAAAATTCACTGCCATCAAGTCAGCCCTGACTCATAGCAACACCTCTTTCCAAGGTGGTATCAATACAGAGTAGATTGTCAAAACTTCCTTCCAAGGAGTGGCTGGTGGGTTTGAACTGCTAGCCTTCCGGTTAGCAGTCAAATGCCTTAGGCACTATACCACCAGAACTCCTATGTCTATTGTTTGGCTGAAATTTGAGCTACAGAGTTGAGTTCGGTTCCAGTCTTAAAGGGTGACTAAGGGAATTCCTCCAGTTTTTATCCGAGCTGTAAGCCTGGTCTTCTTATATGCTTTTGAGTTTTGTTATACATTTTTCTCCCACTCTATCCAGGACTCCAGGACTTCCTTTTGTGATCCCTTTCTGAGTAGTTGGTAATGATAGCTGGGCACCATCTAATTCTTCTGGTCTTAGAGTCACAGAGGCTAAATATCCAGTGGTCACTTAGTACTTTGGCCTAGTTGTTCCTATTCCTCTTTGATTTTCTTCACTCTTCTTATTGCCTGACAGGGAAAAACCAATAGCTGCACCTTAGATGGCTTCTCTCAACCTTTTAAGACCCAAGTCACTACTCACAAAATTAGAATGTAGAACACTGTCTTGTAGACTATGTTATGCCAATTGAACTTGATGTCCCCTTAGATTCCCCAAGCCCAGTGACTCATTCCTTCAACATATTTGGTTATGGCTAAGAAGTTTTCATAACTTTGCCCCTTGTATGCTCTACTATATTCATGGATGTATTTGCCCCACATTTAAATGCACATGTAGAAATATCCTCTGTGAGTGTAATCCCATTCACCTTTCCCATCCATCTTTTTTTTGAAGCTTCCCACATCATTCAATATTTTGCCCATAGAATCCTTCAGTATTACAACTCATTACTTGAATTTTTCCCTCAGTTTTTTTCAGCTTGAGAAATGTCATTAATACTCTTCCCTTTTAGTTTTCTAATCCCAGGTCTTTGTACATTTCATTACAATATTTTGTCTTCTTGAGCTTCTGCTCAGTTCTTTTACTTCATTGTTTCTTCCTTCAGCTTTAGCTACTCTCTATTCAAGAGGAGGTTTCAAAGTCTCTTCTGACATCCATTTTGGTCTTTTCTTTCTTGAATTTTAGACAAGATAAACTTGAAGTGCTTATTAACAACCATGAATAAGATCCAGAAGGTAAGAGATATATAGAACTGAATCTCAAGAAGAAAGTGTGAGATTAAGTTATAAGATGGAAGCTATCTGCATTTAAATGATGTAATGCCTCAACCTGTTCACATTGTCCCAATAATATTGCTATGAAGTTTTGCTGTGTGACATAACCCCAGTAGTATACTGTCACATGTTTATCAACTGGCTCTCCCACAGGGAAAGATAGCCCAGGTTTATAGTAATTTCGAATTTCTGCATTTTAAATACACCAACAATGGCACATCTCAGGCTACAAACCTGACATCACTAAACAAGGAGCTGGGAACAGTGAATGCACACATGGTTCTTCCCAGTTAGTAGAAGCTGACTCTACCCACCCCCCCAAATTCACTTATAATATCCTTTGGGTTATTCTCCCTAATGGATCCTTCTCTGCTAAATTTTTTCCATCCTAGAAGGTTGGGCAATCTACTTCCATAGTGAAACTGCCTCAGAAACCCAAGAAGGGGTCACTATGAGTCGGGTCTGACTCGATGGCACATAAAAACAACAGCAATAAACCCAATACAATTTAAAAAAAAAAAAAGTCATATCCAATGCATTCAGATAATATTGTTTCTTCCTAAACATCTCATCTGTTCTTCACAATCCTTCCTATGGATCACAGTCACACTCTGCTTCATGCCAAATGGCACTACCAAGCATCTACGTGAAATCATTACTCATTATCCAGATGTATCATAATTCTTTCAGCTCTCAGTCTTCTTTAAGTATTTGACCTGTCCAACTTTCATCAAAGGAATTAACTTAAGTAGTCAAACTAGATTCACTGACTTAGGGCCCAAGTTCCAAGACTGGTAGATTTTGGTAGAACTAACTGGTCACAGCTCCTAGATTCATCCTACTTGCATCATTTGTATTTGCATCTTTAATCTGTCAAAAAAGTTCCACATAATTTATTTCCATCCCACTATAATATTGCTTCAGAAACCCAAGGAGGGGTTGCTATGAGTCAGGTCTGACTTGATGGCACATAACAACAACAACAACAACAATGCTGTCTGTTACTGGAGCACTTGCAATCATTTCCTAAAGGTGGGAAAAGGGACTGAGATGAAGCAGCAAAGGTACAGTAAATGTTTCTGCTAGAATTAATTTGTGCTTCTAAGAAGACTGCAACTATCTCTCACATTATCTGTCAAAATTTCCAGAGTAAGTCTGATGTTCAACAAACATATATCACTCTGTAGTATTTATCTTCAGAACACAGCTGATGGATAGTTATCCTGCCTTCCCAAACCTTATTCTTTATCTTTTCCTGGATGTTCAAGGACCCAGAATCTTCTGCATGAGTGTCTTCTCATTGTCAGGAAACATGGAGTCAATGGATGGTGCAAATGATTAATGCAGGTCAGCTGCTAACCAGAAGATTAGGATTCATCCAGATGTGTATCAGATGGCCATCTCCTTCTGAAAAATCAGCCACTGAAAACCCTATGAAGTATTGTTCTACTGTGAAATATGTGAGAGTGTCATGAGTTGGAATGTACTTAACAGCAACAGGTACTGGAAAAGGAAAACATCTCAACAGGGACTTAAAGTAATTTCTAGTGTCATTTATCCCCTGTTATTCTGTGCCATTTCGTATGCTGCCTTGTGTTTTCATTTTGTGTGAGTCTAATTATCTTTTAACCTTTTATAGATTCCATTACTTTCTTATTTGGCTGGCATAATTTCCTTTGATATTTCAACTGACGTGAATATTATTGATTCTTTGAAGGTAAAGTGTCATTTTATTTTTCTCTATATTTAAAATTTTCTCTTTGTCATTGTTTTAGCAGTGTCATTATGATGTATTATGTGTCATTTTTTTTCATATTAGTCCAGCTTATCATTCTTGTAGTTCTTGAATCTATGGTTTGATTTCTTTAATCAGTTTTGAGACACTCTCATCCATTATCTTCAAATATTGCTTGTGTCCCATTCTTTCCCTCCTCATCACACGTGACTCAAATTACTCTTATGTAAGACTGTTACTGTCTCACATATCTCTTATATACATTTTTTTTATTTATCAATGTATTTTTCTCTGTATGTTTTAGTCTGATTATTTTCCTTCTAATCTTGCTTCCATTTTACCAACTCACTCTTCAGCCAAATTTAATCTAATATGTTGTTGTTATTGTTAGTTGCTGTCGAGTCAGAGCCAACTCATGGCAATCTTATGTATAATACAATAAAATGATGGCTGATTTTGTGCCATCTTCATGGTCATTGGATTGCTGAGTCCATTGTTGTGGCATTTGTGTTAATTCATCTCATTGAGAGTTTCTTTTGTTTTCCTCATCTTCTACTTTAATAATCATGCTTTTGTCCTTTAACAATTGGTCTTTTCTGATGACATGTCCAAAGTACATGAACTAGTCATCCCATCCTCACTTCTAAGAAGCCTTCTGGCAGTATTTCTTCTAAGACTGATTTGTTCATTCTTTTGGCGGTTCATTCTGTATTCAATATTCTTCACCAACACCATAGTTCAAATGTATCAGTTCTTCTGTCTTCCTTTTTCATTGTCCAACTTTCACATGTGTATGAGGCAGTTGAACTCAGATATACCTTTGTCTCAAAGTGACATCTTTGTTTTTTAAAACAAAGACTTAAAAAGGTTTATTACAACTGCCCAATGCAATATATCATTTGATTTCTTCAACGCTGTTTCCATAGATGTTGATAGCTAATACAAGTAAAATGAAATTATTGACAACTTAAATTTCATCTCCAAATCTACAAAACCCATCTATTAAGTGCTAGCTTTATTCATTGTATTTTTCAACTTTAGAATTTCAGTTTGTGGATTTGATTTGCTAATTCTTGTATTTGGCTGAAATTCTTCATTTGGCTTTCTATATTCTTGTACATATTAATCATAGTTATCTATACCTGATATTCATATCTGATAATCTCAATAACTAGACCAACTCTGGATATGTTTCCTTATATATTTTGATCATCTCTTGGTTTGTCAGGTAATTTTTTATTGAATGCCAGGCATTGTGTCATGAAAAAAAATGTGAAGAATGTGGAGGGTATTATCTTCTTTCACAAAGGATTTAAGTTAACTTTTCAAAGAAGTTAGAGGAAAAATAGTTCATCACATTCCAAGCAAGAACTGAGCTTAATCAAAACTAGATTTCATCTCTGAAAGGATTTACCTATTTTGGATTCACCGTTACTTTTATGATATAGTCCTTTGGGGTTTTAACTGACTGTCTGATGTGTTTACCAAGACCCTTCCACCATGGTGGACTCTCTCTCAACTCCAAATATTGTCTCTTCAGCACTATGATAATGAAAAAGAAAAAAAGCTCTGCTTACCTTTATGGTTTCTCTGCCCTTTGCCTCTTATAAGCAAATAAACACTAGTGGGGAAAAGCAGTACAAAACATTAGACTCACTCTTTTGTGCTTCTCTTCATGCTGGGATTTTGGGTCATCAAGTCCTTGTCATGTCTAAACTCCCATATATGTGTCCTGGCCTCATGAGACTGTGGATAAAGCTCTCCTCAGCTTCCTTGCTTTTTCCGTACCAATCTCAGCCTAACTTAGGAACTTCTCACACCATATAGCTTATGAATCAACCAAATGAAAGGACTCTGAAGCCAAGTGGAATCAAAGTCCAGCCTGCATCCTTGGTTGGAAGCACATAAGTAAATATGATAACTCAGTTCCTTAAGAACTGAATAGAATGAAAACTCAACTACCACATCCACCCTGGTTAAGACAGATAGGAAGATATGATACCTCATGATTCAAGGCTCAGTCTGCATCCTGTCTGTTACCTCAGTTGGAGACAGTAAGTAAACATAATAACTTAGTTCCTTAAGAACTTAATGGAATGAAAGGTCAATTCACACATCCTTTTGTTATCCCCCTAGAAACAGGTGATAAGTATGTTAATGAGTGTTTCAAGAGATAACTTGAAAACAAACTTTGGTCCACGGACATGCGGACATGCGCAGTGAGACAAATGGGAACAAAGTTCTAGGAACTGACATTCTCCCCTCTGTTCAAGCCCCAATCAGCTAATGACAGGAAACCGATGTGACTCATCCGGTGTGCAAGTGCACTGCATTAAAACTCAACTGTCCCTTTAAACTGAGGTGAAGGAAGCCTCAGACAATCCTGTTAATTCACAACCAAATTCCTGAAGATTTTATGAATATGTATAACTCCCCCTCTCCTGAAGCTTACAAAACTAAATCCCGACCCCCATTCAGGCAGTCAGATTTGGGTACTGGCCCCTGTGTCCTTGCATTGCTACTTTGCAATGATTTTCTCTCCTCTTAATCACTTGGTATGTAAACTATTTTGGTTTGATTGCACACTGGGGAGGAAACCCACGTTTGGTCTGACTTCCAACTCCAAACCAAAACTCACTACCATCAAGTAGATTCTTAAGGAAGTAGATTGCCCCATCTTCCTTCTGTGGAGTGGCTGGTGGGTTTGAACCGCTGACCTTCTGGTTAGCAGCCAAATGCCTTATCCACTATGCCACTACACTACCATGCCACCAGAGCTCCTTGAAAGGACTAATCACACAAAATTTTGGACTTGCCTCAACATATTTCTCTGCTGCCTTTACTGTTGGATGTCTTTAAATATATTTGTTTTTTATTTTATCCAGTTTTTCGAGTTGTTCTCTGAAAAAGGGTTGTTGGACTATAAGTGAGTTCATCATAGCCAGAAGGAGAAATTCAAGACAGTGAAAAGTAATTATATTCTGGATATACCTTCTAGTTCTTTGCATAGTGCCTCCAGTTTATCAGCTTGCAAAGTGGCTATCCAAGGTCTTTATTTTTCTTAAGCAGCAGAGGAAGAAGAAAAATCAGGAATAGGCAGAGAAGATGGAATGTGTGCCTAATTGCATCCATGAACAACTATCTCCTTTTCAATGAGATCAGAAGAACTGTGTGGTACCTGAGTACCATTACTGAATATTTGGCCAGAGATTCTATAGAGTAATCCTGATGAAAATGGGGGACATGCAGAACAGAATTTTAAAAATCTCATGGACTCCAGATTTTCTGGCACCATGGAGGCTTCACGAACTCTTCAAATTACTGATCTAAGATAATCTTTAAACTTTAAACCAAAAATATCCCATGAAATCTTCTTAAAATCAAACAATGGATTAGCTTAACTAGTAAATAATATCTGCCTTGAGCATTATGTGCTTCCAAAATCTATCAATATGGGATAAATTTGACAACAGCAACTTGAAAGATTAGATAGGAGCCTTAGAGGACAGTGGATTTATGTTAATGGGAGAGGAACAATTCAGAAAGGGAGGGTAAGAATCATACCCAACTCAAAGATTTCAATCAATGTCAGTGAAATATAAATGTAGAAACTTAAGTAGTATATATTTTTGTTGTGTACAATTTAAAAAAAATAAAAATTATAAATTATAAAAATAGTTTTAAAACACAAAGGATTTGTTCTTCCATATGAAGTGAGGTTTGAGGGATGGATTAAGAGGTATACTGAGGCATTTTGACCTGAGCTACATGAAAAACTAAGTTGTAATTTGTGAATATGGGAAAGAACTCATGAGAAACAGACATGGCAGGAGAACATCATGAATAAATTTTGAGATGACTAGCAAAAAATTCCAGAGAGCATGTCTAGTAGGCATTTTGGTATATGAGTCTGAAGTTCAGAAAACAGGTACAGTCTGGAGATAAAAATTTAAAAATCATGAGCATATGGAAGGCATTTAAAACTAAGAGATTACGTGAAGTCACCAAATACATGAGTGTAGATAAAAAGATAAAAGATCTAAGGGGTAAGTCTGGAAAAACACAAATATTTAAGTAGAAATCAGGTAGATGAGGAAAGAAGAGTAAGAAGGAGCAACAAGTGAAATGGAAGAATATCTAAATGAGTGGGATGTCCTGGAATCTAAAAGGAAGGATAGTAAATTATGTGTCAAATACTACTGAAAGATCAAAGACAATAACTATAATTAACCATTAGATTAGAACATGGAATCTTTGATTATGTTTATGAGGGTTTTTCCAGTGGAGTGTTGAGAGTAAAAGTCTGATTACAATGGGTTCAAGATAAAATGGGAGAAGAGTTCCTTTCTTTTCCAAAGTCAGTTACATCAGGAAATTAATTCTTGCTGTCTACCTAATTGGAGTTTCCAGAAAAGCAATTCATCTAAAATTGATCTGATTTCTGGGAACAGATTGACATGATTCATGTATTCTCAAATCACTGATTCTTTATGCATACTTTCTTTAGTGTTATCTTCAAGATCTGTTCATTGCTGAAGATCGGTTTATTTTTCCCTTCAATACAATTGATGATTATATGTACTATGTAAAGATTATTTTATGCACTCCACACTCCATAAACTATCATCTAGGACCTTTATGCAATCTTATACAGTGATGAAAATATAAGTAACTTATGGGATATGTATATGTTTTTCTCATGAGACTCTTCAGCTTATTAAATTCTAGACTTGCAACATTTCCATGGACTATCCCAGTCATCCCTGCAGTAAGAATAGCCCACCTTGTGGAAATACACACACACTCACGTTCTAGTAGCCACTTTGCAAGCTATAATGTTCACTTTAACCAAGCTTCACAGCTTAGGTACACACAAAGGAAATTCTTGTGAACCTTGAAAAGAGAAGAGTGTCTTTAATCCTTAAATCTGGCAGATGCACTATAGTCTTCCTTTCCTCCACTAGACAAAATTTATTTTCTTAAAAACATTGAATTGGATGTTTTAAGGTTTCTCTTCATGCTCACTCTTCTTTAGATATCACTCTTGCAAACTCAGAGTACATACACTACCACTAAAATAAATCCCCAAAGCACAATTAGCCTAAATCCTCCTTTTAAATACTTCACTCAGTATTCTTTTATTATTATTTTATTTTAATTGTGATTTGGGTGAAAGTTTACAGAGAAAAGTCACTTTCCGTACATTAGTTCACATATATTTTGTCTCATGATGTTGACTACAATTTAACCACAATGCAATAGCTCCCCTCTTACTTACTTCCTATAGTTAGTTACCTCTTCCCTGTGTTCTTTCCTCCATGCACCCCTGTCCCCTGAGCTATGTCCCTGTGCATACACAGCCCTTCTATTCTCCCATGATTGTTCTTGTTCTCTCCAAGGAGTGTATCTACCTAGTGTAAATGTTCACCTCATATGCCTGTCATTTGTTTGGCTGGAAGCCACAGGTGTGGGTTCAATTCCAGACTGAAGGGCAGCTAGGGGCCATAGTGTCAATGGTTCCATCAGGCTCTATCAGACCAGCAAACCTGATCCCTTTTTCTTTTTCTTTTTTTTTTTCCCAAATGATTTTGAGTTTTGTTCCACATTGTTCTCCTACTGTATCCAGGATCTCTTACACAGATCCCCCTCAGAGTGGTTGACAGTGGTAGCCAGGCACCATCTACTTCTTCTGCTCTCATAGTCATATAGGCCGAGTGTCTCATGGTATACCAGTCCCTTGGACAAATTTTTTCCAAGAATCTTTGGTTTTGATCATTCTTCTTTGCTCTGGATGAGGAGAGACCAATTGTTGCTTCTAGATGGCTACTTGCAAGAATTTAAGATCCCAGTCACTACTCACCAAAGTAGGAGGTGTAATATATTATGCCAATTGAGCTTGATGTCCCTTGTGACTATGGTCCCAAGTCCACAGGTCCAACTACTCACTCCCTCTGGGAAGCTGGCTGTGCCTAAGAAGTGACTACAACCTAGTCCTTTGTCAATATACCTGGGAATTCTTACAGAACATACCAATGTATTTGCAGAAACATTGTCTGGCAACCCTATACATGGTCTTGGGCACACTCCCCCCTGCATTGTTGTTGTTATGTGCCATTGAGTTGGACTCAACTCATAGCAACCACTCCTTGGGTTTCCAAGGCATTATCACTACGGAAGTATATTGCCCAAACTTCCTTCCGAGGAGTGGCTAGTGGGTTTGAACTGCCAACCGTCTGGCTAGCAGTCAAGTGCCTTAGGCACTACGATACCAGCCTGTCCACCTATCTATCCACCTGTATATCCGTGGTTGCCTTCACTGACAACGCAGTACTGTGTGGGCAAAAGACTTCGTCTTTGTTGTCTGTACTTCCCATGTACCTCTCTATGTCTTCCTCTTCCTCAATGTCACCGTGTTGATCACTTACATTTGGTACATAGCCCTTCTCTTCATCCAAAACAATACTTGTCTCTAGTGTTCCCTCCCCTCCCCTTCCACCTCTAGTAACCAACAAAAAACATCCTTCCATAGATAAACCTTTCCTTGACTTTTTATAATAATGGACTAATACAATATTAGTCCTTCTGTGATTGACTTATTTTATTAGAATAATGTCCTCCAAGTTCATCCACATTATGCAGTGTTTTGTAGATTCTCCATTATTCTTTAGGGTTGCATAGCATTTCATTGGGTGTATGTACCGTAGTTTGGTTATCCATTCTTCAATTGATGGAAACCTAGGTTGTTTCCATCTTTTGGCTATTATAAACAGTGCTGTGATGAACATGGATGTGCATATATCTGTTCTTGTCCTGGCTCTCACTTCTTTAGGATATATACCTAGTAATAAATGGCTGGGTCAAATGATATTTCTAAATCAAACTTTTTAAGGAATAATCACACTGCTTTCCGCAGTGGTTGTACCATTTTACAGTCCCACGAG
The DNA here is from genome assembly GCF_000298275.1 of Orycteropus afer afer. NCBI lineage: Eukaryota > Metazoa > Chordata > Mammalia > Tubulidentata > Orycteropodidae > Orycteropus > Orycteropus afer. The sequence continues at coordinate 2,913,448 of NW_006921682.1, read as the reverse complement.
CAGTGTATGGGAGTCCTAATCTCTCCACATCCTCACCAATATTTGTTATTTTATGTCTTGTGGAACTTTGCTACTAGTGCTGGAGCAAGATGGTATCTCATTGTTGTTTTAATTTACATCTCTCTAAAGGCTAATGATCATGAGCATTTCTTCATGTGTGTGATGGCTGCCTGAATATCCTCTTTGATAAAGTGTCTATTCATATCTTTCACCCATGTTTAATGGGATTATTTGTCTTTTTGTTGTTGAGGTGCTGGAGTTTTATTTCTATAAATTCTAGAGATAATTCCCTTGCCTGATATGTCATTGCTGAATATTTTTTCCCATTCTGTTAGTTCTCTTATAACTCTTTTGAAGAAGTCTTTGGAAGCACATAAAAATTTAAGTTTTAGAAGGTCCCATTCATCTAGTTTCTCTTCAGCTGTTTGTGCATTTTGGGTATGCTTGATAGTCTATTTATGGCATATATTCTTGTTGTTGTTGTTATGTGCCATCGAGTCAGACCCAACTCATAGCGATCCCTCCTTGGGTTTCCAAGGCAGTATCAATATGGAAGTAGATTGCCCCATCTTCCTTCCGAGGAGTGGCTGGTGGGTTTGAGCCTCCAGCCTTCTGGTTAGCAGTCAAGTGCCTTAGGCACTATGCTACCATATATTAGGGCCCCTAAATTTACCCCTCATTTTTCCTTGAGGAACTTTATAGTTTTAGGTTTCACATTTAAGTATTTGATCCATCTGGATGTAATTTTTGTGTATAGTGGGAGGTACAGGTCTTGTTTCATTTTTCTGCAAATGGCTCTCCAGTTTTGCCAACACCATTAATTAAACAAACATTCTCTTCCCCATTTAATGGATTTTGGCCCTTTGTCAAACATCAGCTGACCATAGGTCGATGGATCTATTTCTGGGTTCTCAATTCTATTCCATTGGTCTATGTATCTGTCTTTATACCAATACCTGGCAGTTTTGACTACTGTCGCTGTATAGTAGGTTTCAAGATTTGGCAGTGTGAGACCTCCTGTTTTGTTCTTCTTCAATAGTGCTTTGCTTATCTGGGGTCTCTTTCCTTTCCAAATGTGAATGACCAATATGACACCATTGAGGACGAGAAAGACATAAAGAGGTACATGGGAGGTACAAACAACAAAGATGAACCCTTTTGCACATACAGTACTGCGTTGTCAGTGAAGGCAACATGGGTATATGGATGGATAGATGGGTGGACAGACTGAACGATTAGGTATGTCTATGAAATGGGGAGTGTATCCAAGAACATACATAGAGTTGGCAGACAATGGTCCTATAAGTTTATGTGAATGATCAGAATTCCCAGGTATATAGTAGAGCTGACAAGGGGCAAGGTTGTGGTCACTGCTTGGTCACAGCCAGCTACTGAGAGGGACTGAGGAGTTGAACCTATGGGTTTGGGACCATAGTCGCAGGGGACATCAAGCTCAATTGGCATAACATACTGTACAAAACATTGTTCCACTTCCTACTTTGGCGAGTAGTGCCTGGAATCTTAAAAGCTAGCAAGCTGCCATCTAGATGCAACGATGGGTCTCTCCTCGTCTAGAGCAAAGAAGAATGAAGAAAAACAAAATTCATGGAAACAATTAGTCTAGCAACTGGTACACCATCCAATCTGCAGCCTATACAATTATGAGACCAGAAGAACTTGATGGGGTCTAGCTAATCACTGTCATCCACTTAGAAGGGGATCTATGTAGGAGATCCTTGATAGAGAGGGAGAACAATGTGGAACAAAACTCAAAATCATTTGGAGAAAAAAAAAAAAATCATAAAAAAAAGTGGGGACCGGGTTTGCTGGTCCGATAGAGCCTGGTGGAACCACTGAGACTATGGCCCCTAGCTGCCCTTTAGGTCTGGAATTGAACCCACACCTTTGGTTTCCAGCCAAACAAAATATAGGCATTTGAGTTGAACATTTACCTCAGGTAATTCTGGAGGCCAGAATGAGAAACTCCATTCATTTCATTTCTTACAAGGATGTCATTTAAAGTGATTACTCTTCATCATCACAACACATAGTATAGTGTGTTACTCAAGATGTGTTAGTTGCTAGAACAAACACTCCCAAAATCTCAGTGACTGGACTTTATCAAAGTATCTTATTGTTCATGTAAACTCCAAGTGGGCATTCTTTCTGGCTGTCCTAGCCAACTCTCCTTGAAAAGCACCTTAGAAACCCAGACTGCTTTCATTTTGTGGCTTTAAGATCCCTCTGACATCATACAGCCAACAGAGAAGAGGATGGGAGAAAGGAGTTTGCACAAAGGTTTTTGTGGTCAGTTCTGAAAATGGTATGCTTCACTTCCACAACATACCATTGAGAGAACTTGGTCACATGATTTTAATCTAACTTCAAGGGATATGGGGAAATGTACTATTATTGTGTCCTCAGGAAGAGGAAATTGACTGCTAAGCATCTAGGCAATCTCTGCCACAGGCTCCCTTTGGGACACCAAATTTTTGGATTACTCTTATTTCTATATGCAAGTAAACTCATTCCCTCACTAAGGAAGACAGCCCAAAGTCACATCCAATCATTGCATCTTTTCAGAGTTCAGGATCTCTAGGTTATCTACAACCCTTCCATCAAGCATAGATAATCAAGCTTCTTATGTTCTGGTAACCTCTGAATTGAATGCTAAATTATCTGCCCACCACCATCACACATCCACAGCCAACATGCAATCAGGGAACAGAGGTAGTATAACTGCAATAAATCTTCCTATTTGCAAAGTAAACAAATGAGGAAAGCAGAAATAAATGGGTTATAAACAAAAATACCAAACCCACTGCCATCAAGTCAGTTCCAACTCAAAGCGACTCCCATTGTGTTTCCAAGGAGGTAAATTCTTATGGGAGTAGATTGTCCCATCTTTCTTCTGCAGAACAGTTGGTGAGTTTGAACTACCAAACTTCTAGTAAGCAGTCAGATGTCTTAGGCATTGTGCCACCGGAGCTCCTTAAATGGGTTACAGCAATTTTAAAATCTATTTGGATAGACAATACAAAGGATCCTAATGTGGTAGTAGGAAATGTTGTAGGATAAGGTTTTGCTTATGTTCTGGTGGAGCTCTGGGGGCATAATGCCTAAGGTATTTGACTGCAAACCAGAAGACTTTGGTTCAAACACACCAGCCCTCTTTGGTAGGAAGACTGGGCAATCTACTTCCATAGAGATATCACCTTGGAAACCCAAGGAGGGGTTGCAATGAATAGGAACTCCCTTGACGGCAGTGTTTTTCCTTTTTTTTTTTCTTTTCTCTTGGAGGAACATTCCTCTCCATTCTTGTCTGTGATTCTGGCTCCATATTTTCTGTGTTCCACTTTGTTCATTATTCTCCTTGACCATATGTGAAGTGGGAGTGGTAGTGCATTCCCTTGGAAGGGCCTTAGAATCCAACTTCTTGCTTACAGAAGTGTGGAGTTCCAGTGAGTATTTGAAGCTTGCAATGGGCAAGACTGATTTTGTTTGTTTGTTGTATTTTTTAGTTTATGGTTTATTTGGAAATAAAATTTCCTCCAATTAGAGGCCAGTGGAATCTTCAAGACTGTGGCCTTTGATCATCCTTGAGACCTGGAACTGAACTCACTCTTGTAGATACATTTTCAGTTAAACTTCCAGACTCTTTCTACCCTCCCTCATTTATGCTTACAAACTAGAAAGTTCTTTCCGGAGCTTTTTCTTGGCCAAACACAGACAATAAAAACCATACACAGGTCTATAAGGTGAACAGTATCTCTAGAACAATCAACCATTAGAGATCAAAAGGTAGCATTCACACAGGGACAAAGTTCAGAAGGTAGGGAGGATTTGGAGAGAATTAGGGTTAGGGATTAGGAACGGAAATGAGAAACAGGGACGATATAGGAGAAGTGATGGTACATTGGGGGAACTGCAATCAATTACATAAAGCAAAATATGAATGAATTGTTGAATAGAAAACTGATTTGCTCTGTAAACTTTCACCCAATTCACAACAAAAGTTTAAAAATAAAAATTTCTTCAAAAACTTAATAGGTTTCTGATCAATTTTCTTCCCAGCAGTTGTATGTGCCAGAAACCACATTTAAAGATCTTTCATAGATGTGATTCTCAAATATGTTTTATTTCTCTTCTTCCTTGCCACCTACCAATATCCCAATTTAATAAAAGCTATCTTGAGGCTATCATTTTTGAATGGGAAGACTCTATTCTTAAACTGATCTTATCTATGAATCATTTTACTCAGCTGAAAAGATTTATTGCTTTGCTAGTGCTTAGAGTTTTGTTTTGTTTTGTTTTTAATTCCATTTCTCCCTGCTTGTATTCCAGAAGTAGCTGGCCTTTTCAAATCCAAAAACCTGAATTTCCAGACTCTTTCTACCCTCACTCATTTATGCTTACAAACTAGAAAGTTCTTTCCGGAGCTTTTTCTTGGCCAAACACAGACAATAAAAACCATGCACTACTAAAGTTATGTTTCTCATTTCTTCTCTTAGAGCTCAATTTTAATAGGTATGTGAATTATCTCCCCAATGTTCAAGTGTTCACAGGCAAAAATTTTACCAAATGTTTTGTCACAGCATAACAAGGTTACCATCTTTCTAGCTTCCTGTTTCAGTTTCCCTCCTGGCCTTTGCCAATTGCAAAGCCAGTTTCACATATTTCAAAATGTTTGCTATGAAAGCACTGTACTTCAACACATTACACACATCTGTATTAGAATGGACTAGCTGCTGTAGCAAACAACCCCATAATCTCATTGACTTAATTCAATAAAAATACATTTCTGGCTTAAATAAAGTCCAAGGCAGATGTTCCCAGTTTGGTGGGTCTTCTGAGTGGTTCCCCAGAAAGCTGTGACTTAGGAAACCACATGCTTCTAACTTAAGGCTTTATCATTCTGCAAAATCAAAGTAATCCTAGAATAATATAGTCAGCCTATGAGGGGTAGGGAGAGAGAAGTGTAACAAGAGATTTTGTGGCCATGCATAAAAGTAATATATATAAATTCTGAACGTATTTCTTTTTCCATAAAGCAATCACAAAGCTCCAATTTAATAGTAAGGAATGCTGGGAAATAGTCTTCCCAAGTGCCCAGGAAGAAGAAATAGAATTGGTAAGCATCTAGCAGCTTTAGAGTATAATGAACAAAAACCACAGATTATTCTAATGTTGGCAAATAAAGATTATCCATGAATTCTAAAATACATAATAGAAACATATGGAAAACACAATCTAAACTATGAAGTGCTAATATATTTGCTAAAACACATTGGGCATTTACTCTTTGCCAGGTATTCTTCCAAATGCTTTAAATTATTAAATCATTGATGCTTAAAACAATGCTATAAGGCAGTGGCTATTATTAAACCCTTTCTGCAGATGAGGAAACTGAGGTACAAATGGATTAAGGAATATGCTCAAATTCTCACAGCTAGTAAATGGCAGGAGCAGAATTTGATGCCAGGTATTCTCATGCAGATGGAGAATGTATGGTTTGCAATATAGATAGGGACCCTGATCTTTGTGTTAATAAAAACCTAGTGATGAAATAACCAAATATTAGTAGCTAAAGCACTTGACTGCTAACCAGAAGGCTGGCGGTTCAAACCCACCAGCCACTCCTCGGAAGGAAGGTTGGGCAATCCTACTTCTGTAGTGATGCTGCCTCAGAAACCCAAGGAGGGGTCGCTATGAGTCGGGGCCGACTCAACGGCACATAACAACAACAACAACAACCACTTAATGAGGGTTTTCTAAGTGCCATACACTCTTCTAAATTTTTTGAATTCTTTTAATCTGAAAAGCACTGTTCGTGAGTCAAGCCTTTTAATAAAGTATGATCAGCACTAGAGTCTGCATGCAAGAGGAGAAGAAGAAAGTAGCTTAAGGTTTTGCACTAATGCAGGTGGAGCTCTGGTAGCATAGTGCCTAAGGCACTTGACTGCTAATCAGGAGGCTGGCGGTTCAAACTCACCAGCTGCTCCTCAGAAGGAAGGCTGGGCAATCTACTTCCATAGTTATACCGCCTCAGAAATCCAAGGAGGGGTCGCTATGAGTTGGGTCCAACTCTGAGGGCACCTAACAACAGCAGCTAGCAGAGGAGTGGGGTAGAGGTTAGATTGCTATAGGTTAAAAATAAATTACAAGCAAAGAAGCAGAAACAAAATATGAAGGCTGATCCTTCAAAAAGTTGGCTGTGAAGAAAAGAAATGATACAAAAATGTAGTTAAGTAGACATTTGTGTATTTAAAGTTCTGAGATTTGGTGGCTCAGTGGTTAAGCATTCAGCAGCTAACCAAAATGTTGGCAGTTTGAACATACCAGCTGCTCTACTGGAGGAAAACATGGCAATCAGCTTCCACAAAGATTTACAGCCTTGGAAACCCTTTGGGCTAGTTCACACTGTCCTATAGGGTCAATGAGTTGGAATCAATTCAAGTCAATGATTTATATAATATAGAAAAAGAACTAGGAAAGTTGCAGATACTGGAAATACAGGCAGTTTGGGGGATACTGGAAAAAAAGAGACCTTAGGTGAATTTTTTTACCTCTTGGGGCTTCACTTATTTCTTAATCTATCCAAATAGGAATCATAATCCCAACTGTACACATTTTGATGAGGATTAAATGAAAAAAAAAAAAATAGCATATATACTAGCATGAAGTACTGCTCGATAAATAATCATTTTATTTCTTCCACATTTTTTTCTTTCGATATAAAACCACCACTTGCACTATAAAGCCTGAACCAGCTGCAAAACACAAATGTGCTATAACTGCATATTTTCATGCCTTTCTGTGAATCATTTTTTTAAAAAAGGAAGGGGCAGAGGAAGTTGGAGAACTTTCAAATAGGTTATTGAAAACCTGATACATGTCAATGGCTACATCCAAATGCAAAATAGGAATAAGCGTAATTCTTCTTGGAAACAAAGTAGGAAGAGGAGAAGAAGGACTGAAATAAAAGAGTACATTAACCCTAAGGAAAACATATTTATTGTTGTGGCTATTGGAGCAGAATAACCAGTACTTTTATCTCAGATGATTGTACGTTAATCTAAACAGAGAAAAGTGTTGTAAGCACTTTGATTGCCTTCTGTAAGTGGCATTTGCAATGTAAATCAACAAAGCAGATGAACTATGTGGAATTAAAATAGGAATAAGAGTGAATATTGGATTTTTATTTTAAAAGCTAAAGTGCAATAATAGCCCCAGGGACAAATAAAAACAATAAGGAAATGTCAAAGATAAAAATGTTAATTAGGACATTTGGTTTCTTAAGGTTGTCTACAGCGTTGTCTTTTGTGACATTTGGAAAACTCAAGATTTCCTTTGCCAGTTCATTCTTGACTGATATACTTCTTTGTTTAAAAAGAAAAAAACCAATTCAATGACGGTAAAACTTCTTTTTTTGAGATCAGAGATTGTCTTCGCTGGGAGTACGTATCGTGGAATTAAGCTCTGTAGTTCAATCAAAAGAAAAGTCTGTAAAAATTTATTCCTAAAATCCCCTGGAGGGTATTCTGTATCCCTGAGAGTCATAAGCAGATGTCACTATATTGCTGTCTGTATTATATATATTAGCATTTATGTGAGAAAGGGAGTTAGAGCTGCTAGGATAAAAGTGTGCTTCATCAATATTTGAGAGAATGTGGGTCCATGCAGGAATCTCATGCACAAGCAACATTAACAAACATACTTCTGACATATACAGAGCATGTGGGGGTGGGGGTGCAGGGGATGTGTGTATATAGTATCTGCAAAGGAATCTTTGAACCAGTGAAAATGTGTATTGTATCTCCCCTAACCCAGCCTCCCACTCCATCAAACTTTACTAATAAGTCATGAGTTAACCCCAGAAATACACATCTTTAATGATCACCCCTAAGTGATTATAAAACATTCTTACAAAACTACTGATATAGAGCAACTTTTAAGTTACCCACAATAAGGAAATGAATGCTACAGCAACTTTGCCTTCAGCAGAATAAGATAACCTAAGTGATCTGACTTCTGGGATGCTGGGGTCCTTGAGAGGATAAAGCAATTGTGAAGTAAGAGGTAGTACTGAATATGCAGACTCTTCCTCTACAGAAGGAGTGCATTGATTGAAATGTACATTTAGTGTAAAAATAACACATAAATAATATGGCACTTTCTATTTCTTCTGAGATGGAGGAGAACTATTGTAAACAATCTATCAGAGGTCTTGCTTATAAATTTCTTGACCTGTTTCATCTGCAACGACCTTCACCTAGACTCTTATTATTCCACTCCCATGACCACATCCTACACAATTTGGTTTAATTCGGAACTGCTGAAACTCTGAAATCTTCCATTCACATATTCCCCTCAATGACCACAAAGCTCTATCTTTGCAGTTCTTTATGTATTGTTCTTCCTAAGCTGGGCCTCATTAAGACCTCAGCTTTTTTTGGCTCATATCCTTTTGCCTCATTAGAATCTCCGTACCTTCTTTTCTTGAATTCCATCTTCTCAACAATTTTCATTGCACTGTGCTCAACTCTTTTCTCCATTAACTCTCTTTCACATCTCACATTAAACAACCTTAGATCAATCCACATGACCACTTTCTCCATACTCACACTGGCCTACTGGGTTGTATTGAAGACACTCATAAAATAATGCAAATAATTGCTTACATAAATCCATGATCGACAAACTTCAACTGTGCTATTGAAACTGCTCAGAAATCCTTTCTTTTACTAGGCTACACTGTCTCCCATTCTCCATTGTAGTTCTCTCTAATCTTTTCCATTCTCTTCAAACTTCTTGATCTTTCCACCTACTCCTCAATCTTAGGGGAGAAGGGAGGGGGATTTACCTCTTATTTCATAGAGAAAATAAAACACTCCAGACAAGAACACTTAAACCTCCCATCTCCAAATATTATATGTACCTGCACCTGCCCCTGTTATAATGGATAAAATATTTCTTTATCTGTTTCCCCAATGAATCCCTCATTGTGCCCTAGATTCATTTTTCCTCTACAGTTTCTCAACATATCATCTGTGAGACACCAACATCATTAAAAGTGTCATCTGTGAGACACCAGCTTCATTATCACCTAGGGAACCTGACCAGGGACAGAATCTTGGACCTCACTCCACACCTTCAGTATCAGAATCTCTAGATTTTGTATCAAAGAACTGTGCATTTTATAAAATTTTCCACATGATATTTATTCTTCCTCAAGTCTCACTGAAAACCTACAGTGTTCATTTTCTCTCTCCTTTGGGTCTTCAAAGTATCCCATCAATACTGAAACTTACCCAATTCTCTCTCATCAACTTTGTCTCCTCCCTACCCACTAAGAGCTCTATTTTTTCTCTTACACTTGACAAATTTCTTTAAATATTTGCTGCACTCTCTTTTTATCCTTTCAAAGCTAACTTTACCTTCCAATTAACTGCCCCCACTCCCATCTTCTGAAACTAATTTCAAAGTCTCTAAACACTTTGTTGTTAAATTTAGAAGACATATTCTATCCTTATCTTAATTGATCTCTTGGCAGCATTGGCCCAGTTGATCTCCTTCCTCAAACACACCCTCCCTTAGGCTTCTATGACACTGTGCAAACTGCACTTCCTCTGTCACATGTTCTTCTATTTCCTGCCCATCTCTTAAATTATAATGTTCTATAAATGGTGGCAATGGTGTTCTGTACATGGTGTTGATGGTTCAGTGATAGAATTCTCCCCTTCCTTGTGGGAAGCCAGTTCAATTCCTGACCATTACATTTCATGCACAACCACTACTCATCTGTCAGTGGAGGCTGAATATTGCTATGATGCTGAACTGATTTTAGCAGAGCTTCCAGGCCAAGATAGACTAGAAAAAAGATCAGGTGATCTACTTTTGAAAATTAGGCAATGAAAACCTTATTAATCTTATTGTTCCGGTGTGCAAACAATCATGAGGATGGTACAGAACCGGGCAGCATTTCCTTCCATTTGTGCACAAGATCACTGTAAATTGACAGCCAACTTGATCACAGCTGATAACATATATATCTTCTATTTTTCTTCTGTTTTGATGTACGAGCATGTTCTTTAGGAAAGTATATCTACTTTCATGTCTTTATATATTATATATAATATGATAACTACAAAATTTAGGCCTGATTTACTGTTATAACCTCTCATTAACTTCACAAAGAACCCTGGTGGTCCTGAGATTAAACCTTTGGGCTGCTAACCAAAAAGTTCAGCAATTCAAATCTACCAATTTCTCCACTGAAAAAAGGAAAGGCAGTCTGATTCTGTAGAGCTGGAAAGCCTTGGAAACCCTATAAGGTCAGTTCTTCTCTGTCCCACATGGTTACTATGAGTTGGAATCAACTCGACAGTGGTGTTTATCTTCAGATTGTTTCTCTCTGAACATAGGCCACTCTTCAGGGAGAGTGATATTGTAAAATATAACAATAACCATGTTTCTTTTTCTTAAAATACTTCAATTGTTCCTCTTTGCTTTCACAATAAAGTTCTGCATCTTTAGCATGAGCCACCAGGCACTTATGCTCTGATCTCTGCTCTTTTGTCTCAACTTCCCATACCCAAAAAATTAAAAAAAAAAAACCTGCCCAGCCTCTGTGCTCCAACTACACTGAACCACTTGCCATTTTCCAAGTCCATTTTGTTTCCTTTTCTCTCCGCCTTGTTCTCCTTTCCCTATCTTTTGCTTGGAAGACAGTGATTGGTCCTCTAGCCTCACCTTAAATATCTTTTCCTCTGGGATGTCAGAAAAGTAGGTTTCGTAAAACTTCAAGTTTACAGAAAGAATTTTATAAATTCCCAATTTATAGAACTGACTACTCACTTTATTACATTTTAATAAAAGCCTAAGAAATGCATCCCACCCCAGACTCTTTCTGGCTTTAACGTATGGGACAAAAACATGAAGAAGTGCACGCATGCACACACACACACACACACACACACAGCCGTATGTATGTGATTTGCTTTCCAAGTACAAATGTATCTGGACTGGATATCAGCTGTATCTCAGTGAGAACTCCCAGAACCTGATCTTGTGTTGCAACCAAAGCAAAGTTATAGTGACCTCAGAGGAACTTGACAGGTCAACACAGCTGTTCTGGTCTGAATGTGGACAGATTACTCTAGGTAATGGTGACTGTTACTACATGAAGAGCTCTGGAGTATTACATAGTTATTTAAAACAATAGTCCAGCTGCATATGAAGAGTCATTTGGTATTAGAAGGGGGAGATTAAAGGTCAAAGCCAAGGTGAAGGTCTGAATTAAGTAACAGATTGGACTGCAAGGATCCAAGACAGGAGAGATGCAAAACTTTTATCAAACAATGAAACCTAAAGTGAACAACACGTACATGCATTTCCCTTCTTTCTTTGAAAAAGATTCAATAAAGTGACTAGCTGCTCTGACTATCAAGCTAGAGGTGGTGATAATTGCTTCTAATCATCTATAAGTAACTGGGCCAGCCTTTGTTTAAAAATGTGTAAATGGCAGGCTCAGGTTTTAATTCTTTGAAATCTAAGTTGAGAGGCAGAGATCCAGATATGGATGGAAAGAGGAAAGTGTAAAGTGAAAAATGCCAGGCAATTCAAGCAACAAGAGAAGGTGATAATAGTCGTATTCCTCATTCTCCCAAACACTCACGGTGGCCTTATGCTAGGTTGAGTGGAGGGGGCTGAACTAGTTATACAAGGGACCATAGACAGGAGTCACTTCTACAGATGCCTGGAAACTTAGCTATCTGTCTTCTGCTTTAGATTCTCCAACACTAGTTTCTGCATCTCTCTTAGAGCAATGGTTCATTCATTCATTCATTTACTGTAAATTCAACACTTATACACTATTACCAGGCACTGTAGATACAAGATAATAAGACAGACAAGATCCTTGATTTTATAAGCTGACATTATTGCTGGGTAGAGAAACAATAAATAGATAAACATATATATATATATCATCTAACACACACACACACACACACACATAATTATCTCAGGTAGTGCTAAGGGCTATAAAGAAAAATAATCTAGGATACGAGAACAGAGGGGACAAAGGGTGTTGTTTTAGATAACCGTGACCTAGAAAAGCCTCTTGAGAGTGACATTTAAGTAAAGACCTAAAAGAAGTAAGTGACTGAGTCATGTGAGTATCCTAGAGAAAGGCTCCAGGTAGAGAGAAAGTACACAGACCTGAAGTCGAACCAGCTTGAAGCCACTTTAAGAACAGCTAAAGGAAAGTGAGTCAAGTAAAGAGGGCACACTGATAATGTCAAAAACTTAGCCAGAGACAGTCCCTATAAGGCCTTGTTGACAGTGGCTTTTATTCTAAGTATGGTGGGAATCCCTAGAAGATTGAGGTCAGGAAGTAACTTTGTAGGATTTATAATTTGGAAGCCTCACTGTAACTGCCAAGAAAAAGACAGATTGTAGAGAACAAGCATGGACTCAGGGAGTGCACTTAGGGGACTATTGCAGTATGGCAGGCAGTGTTATGCTAATCACAATGCCCTGGTGGCAGTGATGGCTCAGATATCTAATGATGCCTCATTAATAGTGGTGCTGGGCTTGGTATAGTCCACCAGGTTCAGAACATCAGAGCAGAGAAAGCACTGGTGATGGCTATTGATTTAATTGCATCTATACTCTGGCACATGACTACATGAAGAGACAGACTAGGAAGAAGGAGGAGGCTATCCACTTCTCAAAATTTGGCCAGGGAAAACCTTATGAATAGCAGAGAAACACTGTCTGATACATTACTGGGCAACTTGATGAATACTGCAGAAACATTGTCCAACACAGTGTGAGAAGACGAGCCCCTTGGGTCAGAAGGCACTCAAAATAGGACTGGGAAAGAGCTGCCTCATCAAAGTAGAACCAATCTTAATGATGTGGATAAAGTAAGTCTTTGAGGACCTCCATGTGCTGATATGGCGTGACTCAGATTGAGGAGAAACAGCTGCAAATATCCATTAATAATCAGAACATGGAATGTACGAAGTATGAATCTAGGAAAACTGGAAGCTGTCAAAAATGAAATGGAATGCATAAAGATTGATATCCTAGGCATTAGTGACCTGAAATGGACAAGTTTTAGCCATTTTGAATCAGACACCCATAGAATCTACTATGCCAGGAATGACAATTTGAAGAGGAATGGCATGGCACTCATCATCACAAAGGATGTTTCAAGATCTGTCCTGAAGTACAATGCTGTCAGTGATAAAATAATATCCATATACCTACAAGGAAGACCCGATAATATGACTATTATTCAAATTTATGCACCAACCACCAAAGCCAAAGATGAGGAAATTAAAGAATTTTATCAACTTCTGCAGTCTGAAATTGACCAAACATGCAATCAAGATGTGTTGCTTATCACTGGTGATTAGAATGCGAAAGTTGGAAACAAAGAAGAATCACTGGTAGTTGGAAAATTTGGCCTTGGTGACAAATAACGCTGGAGATCGCATGATAGAATTTTGCAAGACCAACAACTTATTCATTGCAAATACTGTTTTTCAACAACACAAATGGTAGCTATACACGTGGACTTCACCAGATGGAGTACACAGGAATCAGATTGACTACATCCGTGGCAAGAGGAGATGGAAAACCTCAGTATCTTCAGCCAAAACAAGGCCAGGAGCTGATTGTGGAACAGACCATCAACTACTCATATGCAAGTTCACTTGAAGTTGAAGACAATTAAAACAAGTCCAAGAGAGCCAAAATATGGCCTTGAATATATCCCTCCTAAATTTAGAGACCATCTAAAGAATAGATTTGATACATTAAACACTAATGACTGAAAACCAGAAGAATTGTGGCATGGCATCAAGGGCATCACCCATGAAGAAAGCAAGACGTCATTAAAAATACAAGGAAGAAAGAAAAGAACAAAATAGATGTCAGAAGAGACTCTGAAACTTGCCCTTGAGCAAAAAGTAGCTAAAGCAAATGGAAGAAATAACAAGATAAAAGAGCTGAACAGATTTCAAGGAGCAGCTCGAGCAGACAAAGCCAATTACTATATTGAAATGTTCAAAGACCTGGAGTTAGAAAACCTAAAGGGAAGAACACACTCAGAATTTCTCAAGCTGAAATAACTGAGGGAAAAATTTAAGCCTTGAGCAGCAACATTGAAAGATACTATGGGTAAAATATTGAATGATGCAGGAAGCATCAAAAGAAGATAGAAGGAATACACAGAGTCACTATACCAAAAAGAACCAGTTGATAATCATCAGTTGATATTCATCAGTTGATATTCATTCAGTTGATATTCATATGCCATCTCCTGAAATGGATGGATATCCATTTCAGGATATCCAGGAGATTCATATGCCATCTCCTGAAATGGATATCTATCCATTTCAGGAGATGGCATATGTTCAAGAACCAATGGTATTGAAGCTGCACTGAAAGAATTGGTGAAGAACAAGGCTCCAGGAATTGACGGAATAGCCATTGAGATGTTTCAACAAATGGATGCCCCGCTGGAGACACTCACTAGGTTATGCCAAGAGATTTGGAAGGAAGCTACCTGGCCAAATGACTGGAAGAGATCCATATTTGCACCCATTCCAAAGAAAGGTGATCCCACAGAATGTGGAAATTATCAAACAATATCATTAATATTGCATGCAAGTAAGATCTTACTGAAGACAATTAAAAAACATTCACAGCAGTATATTAACAGAGAACTTCCAGAGGTGCAAGCTGGATTCAGAAGAGGACGTGGAATGAGGGATATCATTGCTTATGTCAGATGGATCTTGGCTCAAAGAAAAGAATACAGAAAGATGTTTACTTGTGTTTTATTGAATATGCAAAAACATTTGATTGTGTGGATCATAACAAATTGTGGATAACATTGAGAAGAATGGGAATTCCAGAACACTTAATTGTACTCATATGGAACCTGTACATAGACCAGGAGACTGTTGTTCAAACAGGAAAAGGGAACACTACATGGTTTAAAATCAAGAAGGGAGTGTATCAGGGTTGTATCCTTTCACCATACTTATTCAATCTATATGCTGAGCAAATAATCTGAGAAGCTGGATCATATGAAGAAGAACATGGCATAGGATTGGAGGAAGAATCATTAACAACCTGAGATATCCCTGACAACACAATTTTGCTGAAAGTGAGAATGACTTGAAGTACTTACTGATGAAGATTGAAGAATATAGTCTGCAGTATGGATTACATCTCAATATAAAGAACACAAAAATCCTCACAAGTGGTCCTATAAGCAACATTACAATAAATGGAGAAAAGACTGAAATTGTCAAAGACTTCACATTACTTGGTTGTACAATCAACGCCAATGGAAGCAGTAGTCAGGACATCAGATGATGTATAGAACTGGACAAATTGGCTGCAAAGGACCTCTTTCATGTACTGAAGAGCAAAGATGTCTCCTTGAGGACTAAGGTGCACCTGACACAACCCATGGTATTTTCAATCGCCTCATATGCATGTGAGAGCTAGACAATTAATAAAGAAGACCAAAGAAGAATTGATGCTTTTGAGCTGTGGTGTTGGCAACGAATGATGACAGTACCATGGACTGCTAAAAGAACTAACAATCTATCTTGGAGGAAGTGCAGCCAGAATGCTCCTTGGAGGCAAGAATGGCCAGACTTCCTCTCACACACTTTGGTCATGTTGTCAGAAGAGATCATTCCCTGAAGAAGGATGTCATGCTTGGTAATGTAGAGGGTTAATAAAAGAGGGGAAGGCCCTCAATAAGATGGATTGACGTGGTGCAGCAGCGATGGGCTCAAGTATAGCAAGAATCATAGAGCTGGCTCAAGACTGGGCGGTGTTTCATTCTGCTGTGCATAGGGTTGCTATGAGTCGGAGATGACTCGACAGCACCTAACAACAACAGCAACCTACTCTGTCAACAAAGTTCTATGGGAACTCTCATGAATTTGGCTGGAGGATGAGGTTTAATAGATACTTGGATCAACAATCAATATCCATGGAAACATCAGTCGAGAAATCAAACAATTTGTAGGCAAATCCTCTTGTAAAATACTTCTTTAAAATCTTAAATATTTTAAGATGTCACTTTGATGACTACAGTGCATCTGACCCAAGACACAGCATTATTAATAGCCTCATATGCATGCAAAAGCTGGACAATGAAAAAGGAAGACTGAAGAGGGAACTGTCACATTTGAATTATAGTGTTGATGAAGAATAATGAACATAACATGGACTACCAGAAGTAAGAACCAATCTGTCTTAAAGGAAGTACAACCAGATTGCTCCTTAGCAGTGAGGATGGAAAGACTTTGTTTCACTTATTTGGATAGGCCATCACTCATGCATCAGTTTGTCGTACTATGGTGACTTCCATGTTGCTGTGATACTGGAAGATATGCCACTGTTTTTTCAAATACCATCAGGGTCACCTATGGTGGACAGCTTTCAGTGTAACTTCCAGACTAAGACAGACTAGGAAGAAGGGCAATGCCAGGTCCACTTCTGAAAAAAAAATTGACCGCTAAAAATCTTATGAATAGCAGTGAAACATTGTTTGATATAATGCAGGAAGATGAGCCCTTCAGGTTGGAAGGCACTCAAACTATGGCTGGGGAAGAGCTACCTCCTCAAACTAGCTTTCAGGATCTTCATTTGCTGATGTGGCATGTCTCAAAATAAGAAGAAACATCTGCAAATATTCATTAATAATTGGAATATGGAAGTATGAATGTCAAATATATGAATGTATGAAGTATGAATCTAGAAAAATTGTAAGTTGTCAAAAATGAAATGGAATGCATAAAGATCAATATCTTAGACATTAGTGAGCTGAAATGGACTGTTATTGGGCATTATGAATTGGATAATCATCTGGTCTACTATGACAAGAATGACAAATTGAAGAGGAATGACACTGCATTCATCATCAGAAAAAAAAAAAAAAAATTCAAGAGCTATCCTGAATACAATGCTGACTGTGGTATCCATAAGCCTACAAGGAAAACCATTTAATATGACTATTACTCAAATTTACAAGCTTAAAGCTAAAGCCAAAGAGAAAGAATTGAAGATTTTTATAAACTTCTACAGTTTGAAATTGATCAAAAATATAATCAAGAAACATTGATGATTACTGGTGATTGGAATGCAGAAGCTATAGACAAAGAAGATGCATCAGTAGTCAGAAACTATGGCCTTGCTGACTGAAATGATGTGGGAGTTCATATGATAGACTTTTCCAAGATCAACAATTTACTCATTGCAAAAACTTTTTTCTCAATAACATAAACAGTGACTATACATGTGGACCTGACTAGGTGGAATACACAGGAATCAAATGGACTACATCTGTGATAAAGAGGCAATGGAGAAGGTCAATAAATGTCACAGCAAGGTGAGGAGCTAACTATGAAACAGGCCATCAATTGCTCATATGTAAGTTTAAGTTGAAGCTGAAGAAAATTAAAATAAGACCACAGGAGCCAAAGTATGGCCTTGAGTATATCACATCGGAATTTAGAGACTATCTAAAGAACAGATTTGATACATTGAACACCAATGACAGAAGGCCAGACAAGTTGTGGGATGATATGAAGGACATCATAAATGAAGAAACCAAAAGGTCATTAAAAAGAAAAGACTAAAACAGATGTCAGAAGAGACTCTGAAACTTGCTCTTGAACATAGAATAGCAAAAGTGAATGGAAGAAAAAAGCTGAACAGAAAACTTCAAAAGGCAGATCAAAAAGAAAAAGTAAATTATTATAATGGAATGTGTAAAGACATGGAGTTAGAAAACCAAAGAGAAGAACACACTCAGCATTTCTCAAGCTGAAAGGGCTGAAAAAAATAAAACCAAAAAAAAAATAATCAAGTCTCGAATCGTGATATTGAAGGATTCCATGGGCAAAATACTGAATGATGAAGAAAGCATCAAAGGAAGATGGAAGGAATACAGAGTCACTGTAACAAAAAGAATCAGTAGATGCATATTATCAAAACATGATGAAAGAAGTCCAACCTTCACTAAAGGCATTGGTGAAAAACCAGGCTCCAAGAATTGGTGCAATACTGATTGAGATGATTCCACAAATGGACACAATGCTGGAGGCACTCATTCATTTATACCAAGTGTGGTAGTTAAGGTTAAGTGTCAACTTGGCTGGGCCTGGTTTTGAGTGGCTGAGAAGCTGGATGTAGTAGTATTCCTTATAATGAGACTGGTAATCAACTCCATGGTGTAATCTATTGTGAGCAGCTGAATAGCTGCTTTAGGGATGTGGCCTGCTCCCAGTATTTAAGAAAAAGCTTTAAGAATGGTCTACAGCTTTTGGCATGCTTGAATCCTGCATGTAGCCAAGTCATTCATTATTCAGCAGCCTTCCATGTTGTCTGCTGATCTTGCGACTCTTAATGGACTTGAATCAATGGCCTGTGGTGTGGTTTGGTAATATCTGAACAGTGTCGTTTTAATTGTTGACCTTCAGTTTGTTAGCCTCAGCAGTCAGCAGCCAGCAGCTGCCAAGTGAAGAGACACCTCTAGCTCCATTGAGCCAGGAGAAAGAGGCAGAGCTGAAGGCCAAAGTAGAAGTTTTCACCCAGCCCCTAGAGTCTGGCATTTTGAACTCAGACTTCTAGCCTCCAAAACTGTAAGAGAATAAACTCCTGTTTGTTAAAGTCACCCATTTATGGTATTTTCTGTTAGAGCAGCACAAAGCAATCAAATAACCAAGAAATTTGGAAGACAGATATCCGGCCAACTGACTGGAAGACAGCCAGTCCATTGCATGCATTCCAAACGAAGGTGATCCAACAGAATGTGGAAATTATCTAACAATATCATTAAATGTTACATGCAAACAAAACTTTGCTAAAAATAATTCAAAAATGATTGAAGAAGTACATTGACAGAGAACTGTCAAATACTCAAGCTGGATTCAGGAGAGGACGTGTAACTGGAATATCAATGCTGATGTCATATATATCTTGGCTGAAAGCAGAAAACACCAGAACGATGATTATTCGTGTTTTATTGAATTGCAAAAATATTTCACTTTGTGGATCATAACAAATATGGATAAAATTGCAAAGAAGGGGAATCTCAGAACAGTTAATTGTACATAGACCAAGAGGCAGTAGTTCAAACAACACAAGGGAATATTGCATCATTTAAAATCAGGGTGTATATCAGGGTTGTATCCTCTCACTATATGTATTAAATCTGTATAATGTGCAAATAATCTGAGAAGTTGGAGTATATGAAGAATGTGGCATCAAAATTGGAAAAATTAACAACCTGTGATATGCAGGCAACATGACCTTGCTTGCTGAAAGTGAAGAGGACATGATGCACTTATTGATAAATATCAAAGACTACAGCCTTCATATAGATTACACCTCAATAACAACAACAACAAAATTGTCATGACTAGACCAATAAGCATTATCATGATGAATGAAGAAAAGATTGAAGTTGCATCCTCAATCAATACTCATGGAAGCAGCAGTCAAAATCAAACGATATAGTGCATTAGGTAAATCTGCTGGAAAGAAAATAATAATAATAATAATAACCTCTTTAAAATGTTAAAGAGCAAAGATGTCACTTTGAAGACTAAGATGCATGTTTTGGTTGTCTCTAGTGCCACCCTAACAGATACACCACAGCTGAACGACTTGAACAAACAGGGATTCATTCTCTTATTATTTAGGAGGCTAGAAGTTTGGGTTGAAGGTGGCAAGCTCTAGGAGCTGGGTGAAGACCCCTTGATCTTAAGCTTCAGCTCTGCCTCTTGCTCCCAGCTCCCTGGAGTGGGAGGTATCTCTTCACTCAGACAGCTGCTGACTGCTGAGGCTGACAAACACTAGGTCAACAAATACGATGGCACAGTTCCAACATTACCAAACAACATGGCAGGCATTAGTTCCAGAGACAGTGCCAAGATCAGCAGGAAACACGGCAGGCTGCTGAATGAAGACTCAGCTACATACAGGATCCAAACATGTCAAAAAGTTGCAAAGACTTTTCTCAAAACTTCTCCTTATGTACTGGAAGCAGACAACATTCCTAAGCAGCTACTTAGCTGCTCCAGTAGATTCCATCATGGAGTTGATTATCAACCTCATCATAGAGAATAACTACATCCAGTTGGCCAGCCACTCAAAACCAGACCCAGCCAAGTTGAACCATAGCCTTAAATACCACAGTGAGCCTGATCCAAGCCATGGTATTTTCAGTAGAATCATGCATGTGAAAGCTAAACAATGAATAAGGAAGACCAAAGAAGAACTGATGCATTTGAATTATAGTGTTGGCAAAGAATATTGAGTACACCATGGATTCCCAAAAGAATGCACAAATCTGTCTTGGAAGAAGTACAGCTAGAATGCTCTTTAAAAATGAGGGTGATGAGACTCCATTTCTCCTAGCTTGGCCATATTATCAGGACAGACCTATTCCTGGAGAAGGATATCCTGTTGACAGAGGATCAATGAAAAAGAGAAAGATCCCCAAGGAGATGGATTGACACAGTGGTTTCAAAAATAGTTTCAAGCATAGCAATGATTGTGAGAATGGCACAGGACTGGACAGTGTTTCGTTCTGTTTACATAGGGTTGCTATGAATCAGAACTATCTCAACGGCATCTAAAAATAACAACACTTTGGAACATCATCATGAAGGACCATTCCTTGGAGAAGGACATCATGCTTGGTGAAGTGGAGGGTCAGGAAAAAAGAGGAAGGACCTCAATGAGAGGGACTGACACAATGGTTGCAATGATGGACTCATTATACCTACTATGGTGAAGATGGGCAGGACCAGGAAGCATTTCCTTCTGTTATACATAAAGTCACTCTGCGTCAAAGTTTACTCAACAGCACTTAACAACAACAATGTGGACAACATGGAAATCCAGTTAGAAAAATAAAGAAGCATGTGGTACAGTGAATTACTTTATACCACAACTTTCTAGCCATAGTCTTTGTAACTCCCATCAAATGACTGGGTAGGACTATGCAAATGTGAAGTGTTTATGGCTCACCAAGAGGATTAGATAACTTCCTAATAAGAAAAATAAAGTGCATGGCACCCTATGGAGGTGGGACCATACAACAAAGGTATATGGAATCCTAACTTTGGGATCGGTCAGTTTTGCCATCCCATTAGGCTTAAAATGAGCCATGCCAGAGGCAAAAAAGGGATCTCACTACCAATAAGAAAGAAGAGCCAGGAGTGGAGTGAATCCTTTGGATCCAGGGTCCCTGCACTCGGAGCTTCCTAGATCCAGGAAACAGATGGGAGAGAGAGCTGTAACACCAGACAGATGGTGAGAAGTGGTGGCAGGGAGATGGTAGCAGCAGAGGCAGCAGAACCACAAGACTGTAAGGAGACAGAACAGTGGGCTTTCCAGCCCACAGAGCAAGGAAACTGGGCACCTTCCAGCAGTGTGTTTGCTGGTGGAGTGGAGCAGTGTGCCTGTTGGCACTTACAGGCAGAGCTAAAAAAGTTTGTAAAGTTTTTTTTGTTTTGTTTTGTTTTTTTACAAAGAACAGGACAGAAGCCAAGGGGTCATGGTGTCAAGATGCCAAGGGCCAGAAAGAGGCATGCCTGCAGGCACTACTGAGAAGAAACTGTCCTGATCAAAGATCTGTGTCCTGCAACATTTCTGAATCTGAACTGTAACCTGTTACTATCCTGGTAAACCCCATAATCATGAGTATTGTCTGTGAGTTCTACGTAGCCATTGCAATTAATTATGGAACCCAGTAGAGAAATAGAGAGTGACATAGGAGAGATAACTGCTGTCAAAATTGTTAAAATGTTGGAAGGTAGGGGCATGTCTGAACTGTGTCTCATAGGAATCAGCACTGGGCTGTTGATCCTCCTCTCCCCTTGTGAAGTTAAAGGAAGTCAGATGATGCCGCCTCTCTATGCCATCTTTACAAAGCAAGACAGCCATTTGTATTAGACACCAATTCCCATGAGAAGTCTGGAAATTGAAAGGCTCAGAAAAATACCACCATTCACTGATTCAGCTATTCTCTTTGTCGTAGGTATGACTTTAGGGCTAGACTAAGGAATGCAGGTTTGTTTTGTTTAAGAAAAAACTGCTGGTTCTTATTTTTGTTTAGGCCCAGGAATCTAGAAGGATTTGGAGATATGGGGAGCTGTGATTTCTCAATCTCTCAGGTGTCTCTAACAATGTTCAGTTATTTTATTTTTGAGGCAAACCAGCCCACCTTTTGCTCAGTAGATCTAAATAATCATCAAAATTGTTTTGCTAATAATGACAATTAATAAATGGTTTCTGTTTCACCTTGGTAGAACATGATCCACAAATCATTCCTGGGATTTAAAGAGCTCTTGATCTTTTTAAATAACAAGCATTTCATTTTAAATTACCAGGTTAAAACACTTCAGATGATAAGAGGTGTGTTTATTTTAACACAGTGATCTCCTCCAGACTAGGACTGCAATGTAAATAGCTAGAGGAGTTAAGCCTCAATGAAAATTAAAATCATTTTAATTCCTTGCTAGACAATTAACAGTTTTTCACTTATAAAGCATTAATAGTCCACCCATCTAGAAGAGGCTTTAAACAAAAATTATAAAATCTCACTGCTGATTGCTGAAATCTGCTGTCCAGTTGGATTATACCTAATTCCAGGGCTCAGATGGGAGTTGGTGTGCCCAGAGTGCCTAAGTAATTGTTAATAATGTATAAATAAATACATAGAGTGATCAGGAAATAACTCAGGAGTCTCTATAAGGTTTTGGGAAGCATTTACAACCAAAGTGCTATTTTTCATCATAAAATATTTCACAAAACGTTCATATGTATCCAGGTTTATTCACATCACAATAATAATAATCATTTGCATTTGTTAAGTGCTTACTTCACAAAGTAATTCCCTTGTTGTTGTAGTTGTTGTTATGTGCCATCTACTCGTACCCGACTCATAGCGACCCCTCCTTGGGTTTCCGAGGCAGTATCACTACGGAAGTAGATTGCCCCATCTTCCTTCTGAGGAGTGGCAGGTAACCAGCCTTCTGGTTAGCAGTCAAGTGCCTCAGGCACTACGCCACACAGTTGTTATTGCTGTTGTTAGGTGCCATTGAGTCAGCTCTAACTCATTGCAACCTATATACAACAATTAATGAGGAAGACTCATTAACAACCTGTGATATGCAAATGACACAACTTTGCTTGCTGAAAGTGAAGATGACTTGAAGCACTTACTAATGAAGATTAAAGACTATAGTCTGCAGTATGGATTACACCTCAACATAATGGAAATGAAAATCCTCACAACTGGACCAATAAGCAGCATCATGGTACATGGAGCAAAGATTGAAGTTGTCAGAGATTTCATATTACTTGGTTCTGCAATCAACACCAATGGAAGCAACAGTCAAGATATCAGACCACATACTGAACTGGGTAAATCTGCTACAAAAGATCTCCTTAAAGTGCTGAAGAGCAAAGATGTCTCTTTGTAGACTAAGGTATGCCTAACTCAAGCCATGGTATTTTCAATAGCCTCATATGCATGTGAAAGCCAGACAGTGAATAAGGAAGACAAAAGAAGAGATGATGCTTTTTTGGTGTTGGCCAAGAATACTGGAAGTTCCATAGACTGCCAGAAGAACTAACAAATCTGTCCTGGAAGAAGTGCAGCTGGAATGCTCCTTGGAAACGAGAATAGACAGATTTCATGTCATCTACTTTGGTCATGTTGTCAGAAGGAACCATTCCCTGGAGAAGGATATCGTAATTGGTAAAGTGGAAGGTCTGTGAAAAAGGGCAAGGCCCTCAACCTCAATGAGATGAATTGACACAGTGGCTGCACAGTGGGCTTATAGCAAGGATTGTGAGGCTGGTGCAGGACCAGGAATTCCTACATAGGGTTTCTAAATAGAATTTGTTCTATACAGGGTTTCATTGTACACAGCACCTAACAAGAACAAGAACAGCTCCATTAGAATAGACTCTATTTTATAAACAGCAGGTACCCAAAATATGTTAATTCAATGAATGAATGTAAATGTGTGGGAAATTTAGGGGTTATTATTACTGGCTGAAACAACATATGCTGACCCATGCAATTAAAATGTCTACCTCTGAGCTGTTAAGAGTGGTAGAAAGTTGTACCTTTAAAAGCAAATATGGTATCGTGGTGAGTATGACCTTACAACTTGTAAATAGATCCCATAGCATGGAAATACTTTCTATATCCTTTTTTCCATATCCTTGGCACAAGCACCCTCCTCCACTCCAATAAGTATCACTGAGAGTATACTCAGCACTTATAAAAGTGCACTGTCAGAATCATTTTTATTGGCGTTTTAGGGAGTTCTCAAATGGCATTCTTCTCTGAACAAATTCTGAACCAACTGAGAAATAAGGCAAAGAATAAAGGCAAATGTATAATCATGTGTATTAGTGATTATACAGTTGCCCCTCACTGCCCTTCAAAACCAGTTCTCTGTCTTTGGGTTCATATGTTCCAGGTTCCCTTGCAGTTAGGTGGAGACACATTGTTCCCTACCACAGAATATGAGTTGATATGGCATCTCCACTCCCACCCATGTTCCTTTGTTTCTTTTTGCCCTTTTGTGAGCAGGAAGGGAGATATTCAGGGAGACCCTGACACCATATGTTAAAGAAAGCAGAGCCAAATGATTCCATGGAGGAACACCATCCCATTCACCTGAACACTAGTCTTGGACTTTTATGAGGCAAGAAGATAAATTTCTTGACCTTTGGGTACTACCATGGCTTAGCCTACCATAACTAATGATAAGCCTGATCTTATAGACTATGTCTCTTGGCAGGTGGACCTCCTAATGCTGAATTCCAGAATTAGGCAGACTCATCTACCCAGCAACTGTGACCAAGGCATCCACATGTTCTCCCACTCCTCACCCCCAATGCTAGCAGGGACCCAGTACAAAGCCTACTCCCATGATTCTCATTAGCATTACAAAAACCTTCTGGAGAGGCGGGG